>NC_091928.1:29792387-30019887 GCF_041260155.1 Ptychodera flava
CTTTAAGATTACATAGTCTTAAGTTGTAAGATTGTAAGGTGCAATGGAGAAGGGGCGAGGAGGCACTTGACTTTCAATTATTGTAATGGCGTACACGGGTGTTTTTTCTTTCTCTCTAAATGTCCGACAAAGTAACCCCGTAACATCAAGCAATCATATAGACATGAATTGCATGCGTACATGTACATATAGACTGTCGACAGTCCCTTGTGCCTTGTCTGTCTCCAATTGGTCGCAAATGCGACGGTGGGGGAATCGCAAGGGTAGCGCCGAAGGCACGAGCTTGGCTTTCGGAAAGCATACATTGACACTTACGGCGTTTCGCGCTTGCAATTCCCCCAACCGTCATATGTGCGAGAGACTACACCAGTTAGTAATAATGGTGACAGAAAAGGCGCAAGGGACTGTCGACTTTCTACGTACATTATGAAGGTGTCTTATGATTGTTACCGGGGATGGGTTTCATGTGACAGGATTGTCCTCTTCCAATATTGCAAAAAAACAAAACATATGAAGACTCTCCCCGAGAATTTGTGGCGTAGTTATGATGTAAAACTTCTAATTTTGGAATTTTCTTGAAATGTTAAAGAAAATGAAAATTGACCGTTACGAGTTCTCATTGCAATTCACATTTTTTCGAACAGCTGTAAATATTTTGCCAAGTACCATAGAATGAACGATGGCTATTTACAAAAGCTGTCAGAGTACTTACGGGAATTTTATGCAGTTCATCACAGGGCAGGTTGACAGGTGTGACAGAAGTGTAATTTGGTAGGTTGGAAATCCCCAAATTTTAACACTACTGCCATATCATGGTTTAAATCGTACAAATGTATGCAGTAAGCTGACGTTATATTCCGGCATAAGATTTTCGGGTTTACAAGGGAATATTTAAGACGAGCAAGTCCAATTTACTTTACTCAAGGTGTTAAAGGTGGAGTTGTTAAACAACACACTTTGTTCAAAGCAATATTTCTTATCAAAGATGACATGAACCCCGCTCCCGTATATTTTCAAAAAGCAAAGAACCGAAAATTTAGTATGGTAGCAATAGTTTACTCAAAAGATAATGGGGGTCGTATTTTGGGTAGAAAACATCAACTGTGGTATTATTAATAAAAATTAATTTAAGCCAAAAACTTCGAAATGATTTATGATATTTAATATCACTTTTGAAACTAAGGTATATCTAGAAAAAAATAATTATTTTGTTTTTGTATTATCTATTCTTATTCTTAAATGGTAGAGGTTGAATATCTGACATATAAACAAGTTATTGAAATCATGATAAGCAAAATTGAAATGACTCTAATTTAAAATGTGAGAAATTTTATGTCAAACAAATTTGTCATTTTGCTATATAGTATTTATAAAACATAATGTGAAAATTTCACAAAACTTATTTAACCCAGCCAGAATGGAGTTCATTTCTTTTGAAATTTTGAAAACGGGAGGAAAAAGAAGACAGGGAATCGGTTGATTTGCGTCACTTTGTATAAATTTAAACTTCTTTCTCACACATTTTAACTACTTGTCATGCCAGAAGTTGAATTCAACCAATATATTCTCTTGAATGAACAAATTAATGAAAATTGAATGAATCTTTGCAAAAAAACTGCGATTTTTAGCAAAATACGCTGTGCGATGTGCAGAGCCACCTTAAGTGAAGAAGATTCCACACTGTTCTCTCGTCACTTTGTGTTCTGAATGCATGTACACTCGATCGCTTCAACTCGGAAATGTTTGTCGACGCGTAGGTAGAATGTCGGCTACCCCAAAACTAACAACTAATTTTACCTGCATATTACGCTCAACAAAGAAAGAAACTCCAAAATTTCATTCAGGGTGACATATACTTCAAGAAAAAATATCGAAAGATTGATATCCAAAATACTTTGTTGTGTAACATTGAAAATTCAATAATAAATTAGGTTTGTCAAACATTCATCTTCTTTCCGTGCATTTTCTTATTCTCTGTTTGATTGGATTCAAGGTTACATACAGTCTACTGGAGGGAGCGAGTCGTGGGATCTTACTCGTAACTACATGTTTATAAGGGGCGTATTCACAATGTGATTTGTCTAAAAATTGTGCAACTATTCGTTCTAGTCTTAGTTGACTTGTTACATCAATCCATTATGCTATACCCGTCTCTGGACAAAGCATGAAATGCAAGAGCAGAACATACGCTTCCTCTTTTGGCTTCTGTGCCTGGGGACTAAAATAATTCTCAGTACTCACATCAGACTCCCAGCACTAAGTTTTTAGTTGCATGTTCTCTATTGGTATGCCCCCGTACAGAATCGTGCAGACGAACTATCGATGCGTGTACGGTTTTCTGCAGAAATCCTCGGCGGTTAAGGATGTACGCCTTTACAATTAATGATGGCATAATTTTGTAGCTTGGCGTTCAAATCAAGAGACAATACAACATCAAACAAAATAAACACACATTGATAAAAACCAGACCTATTTTGCCGTCCGTCTTCAATCTGTCGACTCGACGTCAATGAGCGAAACTCAGAGCAATTTCAACTGGCGGCCCTGTTAGATTCCAACCCAGAAAACAGCAGTGGAATATGGCGCGAACCTCGTAGCCAGATTGTCGTCTGCGCGTTTGTTCGCGTACATGTGAGACTACACAGGCGATAAGTTCGGAAGTCCTGCCCTAAAATACCTGATGGCCATACTCGGCGACCCGGATGTTGGTATATTTATTGTTACTTCGCGGTATGGCAAATCGAAACCAAGCTTGTCACTGAAACGGCAAACAACGTTGATTGAAATCTGTGATAATCACAATTCCCATTAGATCCGTCGAGAGTTGACCAAACACTCTTCACACGAATGACAGCCTACTTGAAAGGCGTCCAAAAAACCCAAGCGAAAAGGGTAATTTAAGATAAGCTTGCGACAAAAGGTTTCGAATCATATGAGATGTAAACTATGAGGTCAATCGAACATTTTCTCAAGGGACATTTTAACGAATTCATGGTGAAAACGAAAGTGAAGAATAAATAAGTATACTTGGTTGCAGAATATTTGTCATGCCCCTTAGTAGAATATGCTTAGTTACTCCAGCGTACGAGCCCACATTCAAGTTTCAGGGCTGCAATTTAATATGCATAGTACAATGATCAGAATATCGGACTTTGGTTGGGTTGGATGGTTGGTTGATTGCACGTGACACACTAAGGATGTTGATCGAATTAATTTACATAAAACGCATAATTGTCACTTCTTCACCATGCAGTACAATTATCATTCATTTATATGTGTAATCTGGCGTGCGTGACTTGAAAAAAAGGATTGGTGGAGGGGAAAAGAGTTGGGCGAGGATACGACCAATCGGAGCTCGCACCCTTGGTCGACAAGCACTCGACAGCTAAAAACAGTACCCTGGCTTTACACTGTTAGGTTTCAGTGATAATTTTAAAACGTTAAATTTATCGAGGCTATAGAAGATACGCCCAAAAATCTTCAGATGCTGACGCAGAGCGAGGACAAACGACATCAACAAGTGGTTGGTATTCGGTGAGCACGTGCTGGAATGCGGGCAGCTGCTCCCGTGTCGCGAGAACAAGCACATGTAAACGGCCCTGATTTGCAGCACAACATATAAACGGTACACTGGAGGTGGGTGAAAACTAAAAAACGCACCGCAAGTAATGTAAAACACGAAGTAGAGGGATGAAAAAATTGAAAGAGTGCCCGCAAACAAACAACTCTAGTTTCAGAATTCCGCGTATTTCGCAGAAACGCATTGTCCTATATGGCAATGAAGTCGTCAAATACCAAGAACGAAAACACTGTCACGCCATGGCACGGACCGTTTCCAAAGTGTTTCTTACTTGTGGAGGCCTTTATTGAGTTTCGATCACAGTGTATATTTTTGACAACTTCTCATTTTTTTCTTTCAATCTTTCAACGATTCGCCGTAAAATTTTCTCTCCAATTTTGGAAAGGCTCCAAGTCGACTGCACTGTTTGCATATAATGATAAAACTCTACATATTTTCGAGATTTCTCCAGCTTTGATTCGTTCACGGAGAGTAGGCGTAGATTTTTTTTAACGGTCTCAAAATACAAGGTATTCGCCCTGCCAACACCACGCATTACGTACAAGACGTAACGTCCTGTTGACTGAACTCAGAGATTAAAAATAACGTTAGCACGGAATATTAAACGCACACAGACCGAGCTGACATGGCGAACACTGGGCATTTTAATATGATCTTGGCGCGGAAGAAGACACTAAGCTGATATTCGCTATTTACGAAAAAACGACACAAGCACCGGGAAACACATAAACAGAAAGAGTAAATGAAAATTTAATATTACTGAATGATTTCGCTATCAGAACATTGGGTTCACTGTATTTCTGAACAAATTCGTGACTCTGTGCTCGTTAGGAGGAAATCGTTATAAACCGACCATTGTATCGACAAATCTCGTTTGGACAGACTGTAGCAGCGCCGGGTGAAGTACCTGTACAAGCTCGTTTTAGTAAAAAACCCGCAAACAGAAAAGATAACGCTAATCATCGTCAGGGGGAAGTAATGTCGAAAAGTACGGTGCATCCAGGTACAACGAAAAAATACTGGAGTACGCAGCCACGTGACCTCCAGCGGGCATCATATACTCCAGCACGCACGGACTGCATGGACAAGAACTGGTGAAGATGGCATGACCAGTCATGCGTTTATCATTTTGAGTCGGTGCTGATGCAATCGGCTTGTAGGGCCAAAGTCACGTGGCTCTTTTTTGACCTTTTTTTGTGACATCGAGAAAACATGGAATACTTTCACAAAGTCTCCCACTCAACAAAATGGCGAGGGTACATGACTGCAAAAGTGTCAAAATTACCGCCTTGCCGAATACAAACGGATGATTTCGTTCGTAATCTCTTGACAAAATTGACTTTTCCCTTTTCCGACTTGCTTTTCTATGACAAATAAACTTTGCCATTATGTAAGGGCAGCTGCTATCCGTATCTTTATGAAAGGCGACGCCAACTATCTTATTTCATTAACAAGATTTACCCCTTTGAGCGCCAAAGTCAATTTATGTCGCCTCTATAAAATATAACCAAGTCAATTTTTTTTCATATTTTTGCCAAAATTTTGATGAAAAACTGTAGCCAATGAAGTGTGATGTCCATTTGGTCAAAAATTATCAAAAAAATTCAGAAAAAATCCTAAAGTTGGCAAAAATGTTACGGTAAAATTTTGGTGCGCAAGATTATAGCACTCAAAGGTTTAACTGATTTTTGAGAATAGGATCTTTTAATTGTTCCAATTTATCACAGGCATTAGGTGCCCTGTAGTTGAAAGTCGCAATATTTACTGTAAATTACCCATAAAAACAAGTGAATCGCAAGGAAATAAAAGTAGATGAGCTTAAATTTGCTGATTAAACCAACATTACTACAATATTCTATCCTCCCAAATTAGTTCCAAACTGTGTTCATTACAAGCTTGCATGGGGTCAAAACTAATTATGTAACAGTATATTTTCAGTCGTGCATGATCACAGTTGTGCAATAGAGATTTGAACTTGATATTATTTTTTACAGACCGTAACATGTATCACTGAATGATTTAATCTCGTTAGGCTGCAAGCAGAGTCGAGATTGTGCATAGTTGAGCAGTATTTCAGCGTGTTTCAAGTGAGGTCAAACATCCCAAACAGCTTGTCGAATTAAACAAAATTCACGGAAAAAGCTGAAAAAGAGCGATTTTGTCCCTTTTATGTGCTTATCGAAATTGGATTGGCTGGCTGGATTAAAATAAAATTGAAAGTTGCGACCTAAATAACGTTTAAATTCTATGATAATTGGAAATTTATATTTGTGATCTTTCACTAAAGTTGTTCACACTATTGTAATGCTTACAGGGAAAGATTGTGATGCAATCACCGACGTGTCGGAAGAAACCAAACCAATACAGCTCGCTGAACTGATTTCAAAAGTTATTTGTGTTGATAAAATAAAATGTCTCTCACGAAGAAAGTGCCTGTGTCACTGCCTACATTTACGGACTCATGAACTTGCCTGTCAAGTGCCCCGGATGTTCATTAGGTAAAGAAGCTTTCGGTATACACGTTTCCGAAATTGGCCTGAAAAGCTGAATTCTGCGAAGTATTCGAAGTATGCAGAGGTGATGAGGTCCAGGGAACAAGTAGATAACTCTGGAGCCTCGCCCTGTCACCCTGCACGGAGTATATGTATGCTAGTTTAAGTTGTGCCTACCGCGGACCCAGGATTAATCAAACTTTAAGGTTTGGTGGCTCAGTGTCAAGGCTACCGAAGTTCGTCAACGCGATGCGCAGTAAACAGAATACTATGATTAAATATGATTTTATACGCGCAACATTACCTGACGTTAGAAAATTTTTGCAGATGTACACAAATTTAGAGAGAAGAGACATTAAGTTTGTGCAGGTGTTTTTAGCAGGTTATACAACTCAGCGTAAAATTGATTTATATTATTTTTGCTCTCTTGACAAAACAGGTGTGTTTATTGATACTGAAGAATTACTTCCTCTATCATGTTATTGCCTTCTGCACAGTTGAAATATATATATTTCTCTTACTTCTTCCTATAGACACACATCATCAAAGGCGACATATCTTCGGAGTCATAATTACAAATGCCATTTCAAATGTTTCATAATTATTGCAATTTTCTTATTCGTAATTACATTGGAAACGTTATGGCGAAGTTAGAATGGAGAGATATGTTTGTCGGTCGTTGAGGGAACTCATTAAAACGTTAAGCGAGCATCGCCGCCTGAATACCTTAGAATGCCGCTGTCGGTGTGAACTAGATTGGTCGAATATTGTTGAAGTGTACATCGTTGAAACTTCCGCCAAATTATAATCGTGTGAAAATCGACGAGATAGTCATGACTGCAGATTTAACTTTACGTAAGAAGAATCGGGGGGACCTCTGAACAGTTAGCCGCACACGTCGAGCAGCGCAGAGAATCAAATTTATCTGTGCCCCATCTGTTCATCATCTACATGATACTTTTGGCGATATGGTACAAAACTGTTGGACCAGAGGCCTTCCTAAAACGTTATAAATATATCACCAGTCTTTGTTTTTTCCACCACCTTTAATAAGATAACCTTCAACAATAAAATGATAATGATTTATTCATAAAGCGGGTGAATCACACGCAAAACAGCACAACACAATGTGATATTTACTAGTTAGCTATACGTATTAGTATTCCCAGGACCTCGTCTACAAACAACGCTCGTCTCTAGATGCCTTAGAGATTGTCTGGAGGAAGAGCAGCGGGACTGGGTCTTCCTTATTTAAAGAGGAAAACAGCAGAAAATATAAAGGGAACAAATATCCTTGTGACCTTCTATATTCTCTAGGATTAGCGCCAATAGTACGCAATCTACCTTCAAATTGGTCTTATTTTGGTTTGGCTGACGAAATCCAAAACTAGCTCTAAATTAAATGTTTGTGCTTGTACAGTGACACTATCACTATGATGTTCACCAGCATCTTCTTCAGAGCAGATAAAAGAAGATACCAAAGTTAAGAAGAGAGGCAGTAAAGAAAATCAACATTTTTTTTTATTTTAATAAAATTTCTTCTTTCATATACCGTAACCTTTCCCTACTAAGTCAAGCGTGAATCCTCTGTGAATGTATTTTTCTTGTCAGGTTACATGGCCATACATTAACAGATTAAACCAACATGTTGAAAAAGCTTATTCAACAGCCATTGTACAAGTATATGTAAACTTACCTTGCCCTGTTTCCGTTTTTTGTCGCCAGATTTTTCTCCGTCGAGCGACCTTCGCATTTCGGCTGTTTGGCCGACGAGACTTGACCGTAACGTAGTTGCACCTACGGCTTCTTTGCGTAGTGCCTGTCGTTCGTGTGGCTTGGCAAGCATTATCGACTTCGTGCCGACTCGGAAGTGTTGGTGAAAAAAGGACGACTCGTCGCTGAAATGCTTGTCTCCGTATAAGTCGAATTTCAGGATACTGTATATTAAAACTTAAATACCTGCTATATTTAGTTTGCCGACAGAGGGTCATTAATTCATTGGCTGAGCCTGCTTCTCTGTAGTGAAACTTTTACTGGGGTCAAACTGTTCCGCCCCATGTGCAATTACAACATATTGCCATGTCAATAGCAGAAGATCAAAAAACGCATATTGCGCATGTCCAGAACACGCTCATGGAATATTTTCATGGTTGTGAGGTGCATCCGCATTAAATATTACCATACTTGTGGGTGTGCATAAATAAAGTGTAAAATAAAGTATATACAGATATACAGATATAAATAAAGAAAATACAGATTTCAGACCCAATGAAATGTGTGTGCATTGCCTCGTTTTCAATCATTTGATTTCTTTCGTACCAAACACTCAAGGTAGGCGTCGCGTAGAAGAGGGGGAAATTTAAGCGAGTCTCGGAACACCCTCGATGCAGGTAGGAAATAGATAAAGGTTGTAAAGGAAGAAAGCGTTACGATAGTAGACGCCTGGGGGACAGATATTCGGACTCTCAAACCTTTACAATATTCTTTTAACCTCAAAAGAAAGCCTTTAACCTTAAAATAAAGTTTTCATCGGCTTAGTTTTGTGAATATTGGGGATTTTATCCCCCTCACCCCCCGAGATACCACAGGAATAACGGCCATTTTGAATTTCAAATCTCGGTAAATGTTGGGAATTTTTTTTTCTCTGGTACCCAAATTTCCTTGTGACCCCCGATTTTTATTCTTGATTTTTAAAGAGAATGTTGAAATTTTTCTCGTGGAAAGTTTGAGTAAAAGTATAGGTCTTTCATTTTCGAGGCGCCAACTGCCTTAAATGAAAGTGGAAGTTACGTGGTAATCTGACTACACTGACTTCATGTATATTGGCATGTCCAATAGGAAGCAGGTTTCGAATATAGGAACCGCCGTGCTGTTTACATAGGGGATAAAACTCTTCAAACACCGGCTAAGTCTCTGAGACCCGGCCGAAAGCCAGTGGATTCAGCGTGCATACAGCAGCCTTGGAAATCACGTGATGCCACACCTAAAACTGAAAGATAATCGGTTTAAGGGAAGGAGCATTATTAAAAGCAAGGGGGCGGAAGAGAAAATATTCATCGATTTTTTTTCGCCCCTCCCACGATATTAGCCAAATTTCCAGAGGCTCCCCTGTTGGCGGTTAATTTTTGGTGGCCCCCTCCCGCCAACAGAAATGAACAACCGACTGGCATCAATCTATCCCGTAAGTTCCTACTGTCATTGTGTGTGTTTATATCTTTCTATCTGCATGATACGAAATTAGCCTATATATATATATATATATATATATATATATATATATATATATATATATATATATATATAAATAAACACAGATATATATACAGATATATATATGTAAATATCTTATTTTAAAAATAAATCTACTTACAAGAGTAGGATGATTTTCAAGGACATTTGTGTACAAGAAATACGATCATTGAATTTCACCCAAAATGTGTCAATTCTCTGCACAAGATTTGTTTTCTGCCCTGGTCAGAGTGATTTATCGATATAATTTGCATTGACTGAAAAGTTGGAGGCCACCCCCTTATGGTACTCTGGATTTTTTTTTCTCTGCCGGCCCACCCCTGCCGTTAATAATTCTTGTTCCCTAAAGAGGTAGCTGTAGATGCGACGGTATTTCGTAAACTTCCCCTTCCACCATTCTGTAGTCCGTATAATACACTCTTTGCAAGCTTGAAATGGGAATGCTGTGATATAGGGGACAACAAAACAAAATAAATAAAAAGTAATTCTGACCCAAATTATACGTTTCACAACCTGATTTCACCATTCGACCAGATTCCTGACGTCCATGTTGTCCATTTAGTCTTGATTTTCTCACTGGGATTCACCATTAAAAGTTTATTCGAATAGTACAGTGGCCGTGACCTTTGATAACATTGAATCATAATTTGCGCTCTTTTAAAATCAGTTCATTAATTCCTATTTTTCTCTGCCATTCCTGTTGAAACACAAGTTACTAAACTTGCAAACATTAAAATTGTGTAAATCATGCAATGTCATTGTTGATAAATCAATGCTGGTCCTCACGCAAATTGGCTGTCAACTGTGAACTTTGGAACATGACTCTCGTTAAGGTTGACGAGTTGAATAATAGAATGGCATCATGGGTTATTCGAGTTCGCGCTGTTATGTTGGTAGAAGAACAATAATGCGTATGTATACCTTACAAACAGAACATAAATAATAAAACAAACAAAAAAAAAACAAACAAATGCAACGTTACTTCTTACGGAGCTTTGAATGTTCTTGTTCACCAGCAAAGAGCGCAGATTAAGGTAGCGGACCTGGTAAAATGACACCTATGCAAATTATGGGCGCGATTTCAGCGGGGTCAAGAAAAGGTGATAGGGAGTAGAATTATCTTTAGTGAACACTACATTTGTAAGATAAGAAGAGAAACGATATCAGCGACGGGCTGATTCAGAACTCTACTTGTTGTAACTTGTAATGTATTTTCAAAAAAAGTTTTAAAAATGCCGTTTAAAATATGTACCAACATAACATCAATGTTTGTGTGACGTCACACCTTGCACACGTCATGATCAGCTAAAGCAACATTGATTGGTGAATATATGCTTGGAAAATCTCCCGCACTACAAGAATACGGCATGCATTTAACGGAAAACAAGGACAAAAACACGGCGCTCAGCATTACGTAGAGAGGAATTTTGATCGCGCTGTACAATCATGTCGTCTAATCCGGTGTACACAAAAAGGAAGTGAAAATATGTCAATAACACATCATGAACTCATTCAGGCTAGTCACATATCCAATGATTATTTTGGCGCTACAGTTTCACGTCCTGGTGATTGACGCATTGTCCAAAGTAGAGTCAGTACCGCTTCCTTTTTTTCAGTGTAAATTCAATAAAACAACGTGGAAGTATTTAACATCCAACGGATCTGAAAAGCGTGCAAAGAATTTCAACATCTGTTATTTGCATTTGAGATCCCACACTCCACACGTACTATAGGCTTACTGTGATTAACTCTCAGTCAATTATAAATCAAGACTACCAGGACACCTTTTTTAAAATGATAGCATTAATCTCAGTGTGCCTTTACATTCAACGAATTGTCGCAATGGATGATCCAAAAGCGACGAACGTAAACTCGTGAGCAATTTGATGGACAGCTTGAAAGTCAATTGAATTTTACGACTATTTGAATGCACTCGGCTGAACTTTATATTCTTGTGATTTCTAATGTGGACAGGTTCCCTGTTGTGGACTTCCTCGTGCTCCATCTGAACTAAATCCACCTCTTAAATGCACTGTGGAAACACTGCCATCCATACAGGACATTTTATTGTCTTTTATAATTTTATTTCCTTCTATCAATAAGCTAATGTTCAATTAAAGTAATATGCGGCTCGAAAGTGAAAGACTTAAACTTTTGCTCAAACTTTCTTCAATGAATCTTTCAACCTGTCTCTTTCAAAGTCAAGAATAGAAAATGGGGGGTCACCGAGCAAATTTTGGTACTAGGGAAACATATTACCAAAGATTTACCGATATTTGAAATTCAAAATGGCCGCCATCACTGTGTTAACTCTATGGAGAAAAATACAGTTTTCGAATTTTGAAAAACTAAGGTGATGTAAAGTTTCCTTTCACCAAGAGCTTTAAAATGAACCCCCACAAGCAGTAGATCAGACTAAAATTGATAAAGTTTGAAAGCCCGAATATCTGTTCCCGAGGCGTGTTCTACCTTAAGGCAGCACGGGATACCGATCACACCTTGGCGGTTGGGAAGCAGGGAGAAGCAGGACGCCTGGATTTGCTCCAAGTTTTTGTGGACATATAAATATCAAAACAGAATAAATTGAAGGAAAAAACATCATCAGACTGTCAGGCTAAGTGCAGTAGATATATGGTAGGCTGGTGCTTAGATCATGGGGTAAACGCCTTGCCCTACAGAACTGGCGGACAGTAACTGCTCTGGCAGTGGCGAGACAAGCCAAGCGATTGGGGGCTGGTCTACACAACACCTTGCGCAAGGACGTTACACATTACAATACAATAGCTGTACTATTCTCGAATGTACCCTGATCGGGTATGACCCTGGTCATACCCTGGTCAGGAAATGACCATCTTCACATGTTATAAATGTTACATCAGCCACTATAGCCCCCTCCTCTCCCTCCCCCTCCCCCCTCCCCCGTTCAACAAAATAACTGTGTACGTCCCCGATGGTACGACGCTTATCCGAGAAGCCTGGACATTTGAAAGTTTAATCATAGACAGTAGAGAAACGTTTCTCTATTGTCTATGGTTTAATGGCGAAAATCTTTCAAGTTCCCATTGTCCACGAAAGGATCATTTGACGGCAATTAATCCTCAGACAGACCTGAAAATAAAGTTCGGTAAAAGGAAAGTAAATTGTTTGTTTTTGCGTCCGAGATTGCCGTAGGTTTAAGGAGTTTTTCGGGAGAAGGGGTTGGCACAAACTTTTTCTTGCAGAATCTTTCATCGTTGGCGATACTTATTGGCAAAACCAAGCTGTGACCATTAAAATACGACGCATTACTTATTTGTGGCAGTCATATTGAACCATGTGGTATCTTTACATTCGTATAGTTACAGCAATATGCATGATGTGTGAGAAAACGTTCAATAAAAGCCCAATTGATGTATATGTGTGTGTATATGCATGTATGTATGTATGTATGTATGTATGTATGTATGTATGTATGTATGTATGTATGTATGTATGTATGTATGTATGTATGTATGTATGTATGTATCAGTGTATTTAACAGTGTACGTACGTAAAAGTACGTACGCATGCACGAGTGTATGTACCAGTGCGCCTCTGAGTCTGTATTGGGTAGATTTCTTTGAAAATATGCAAAAGACTAATGAGAGCCATATTGGGGACCCTGGCCTCTTGATGGATTGCCGAAAAAGTCGAGTCGTGACTATTATAGTTCTGTGTGTATAAATATGGCGATCACCTTCGCCTTCTCGGCCCCACTCAGTCGATAAACATCTCCCCGCTACAATACACACAGCGAACTCTATTGCACTTTGAAATCCCAGTTTTTATCTTGTCGAAATTCGACAGCATTGAAGTCTTGGTATATAAGCAAGGCAAAGGGAGATCCTGCGAATCAGCAGTTCAAATCCTTACGATTTGACGGCGTCGGCCTCGTAGCCTTTCCCGACCGGACCATGGAGGTGAAAATGCCAGACTTATCTAACTTATATCTTCAAGCTTGGTACATGGTAGGGTTGAACCACAGCATTGGAATACAGCTATTAGAAGTGTCTGAATGTCCGTAGAGATCTTTAAACATCTTGAAAGTCTAAAGCTCAGGTGAGCAAGCTGACTCCCTAACTTGCCGCTCATTGGTGCACTGTACCGGCATCAGTGTAGTCACCAGTTGCAGTGAAGATACATGATAATGATGAAATGTCGCACAGCTCAAACTTAATCGCTACCTCGCTTCCGACGACGTGGACTCTGACCTTTTTTTATCCAACTGACGGCCAAAGGACTCGAATTTAGGTCACCATGTCAGATCCTTGTTGGAATTAAACGATATTCAAAGAGCGTCAGGGTGACCTAAAAAGATGTCAATTACTACACTATCAGTAAATACTAACCAAATACACAAAGACAACAATGGCCATATGATAAGGAGTACGAAAAAACCCGGGATCTTCGGAAAATGATCGAATCAAAACGGGATATGAACTATTTTATCATCAGCGGATTTAATCTTGTCTCCACATGCTAAATTGCTCATCTAAATAAAATAGCCACAATTAGTTAAAAAACCATGTAACTTGGAAAAAACCTGTAAGTCGCCAAGCGACATGGATACATTAGAAGCGTCATTATCATAGCGTGACAGCGCCATCTTTTACGATTCAGCCAACAGGCCTCACAGCATGAAAGGCGTCCAATGCAGACGACAGTCCTGAAGAGTTCAAACTTGAAAAAAAAATCCGCAAATAAAACAATGTAGCAACAATCAAAAGACAGAAACATATCGTGCATAAACATGTTTATTTTAACAATAGAAAATCACATACAAGTCGAAAATATCTCTTTTTAGTACCATATTAAACCATTTGTACGTATTAATTTTGCGTGGGTCAAGGCACGGTACACAGCAAAGAAGAGAGCGCCCTCATCGGTCAGAAGCATAAGCACACCGCCTACACTAGTCAGGATAGAATGTTTGTTTAAATGCTAATGGAGACAGATGTAGCCGAAACTTCCATGCTCTTTACGTTCTTCTCGTCATATTTTCACATAGAAATGAAGGCTCACAAATAAACGCAATTTCTAAATAGTATAATCAGTCATATTTAGGTGTCAACAATATTTCATTTGCTCGTTTGCTTCCATTGATTGTTAGGGGCTGCAGGATTTTTCTCAGCCATGAAAGTTCGGCAAAACCGAGGTACGAGAATAGAGGAAAAAATTTCGCTTTTTTATTATTTTCGATAGTCGGAGAGAAGAGGTGAAATACAATTAACGGCATCGTCGTGGTAGTCAGAATACGTATGACATACAAGCATGCATTTGGCATCGAGACTTATTACTCACGAACAACATGTACGGCACAAGCTCATTATGCATCATAGAAAAGGTGACCACGTGTACTGAATCTTATAAATGTGATATGCGTACAATTCCAAATGCAACCGGGCGTATCGTACCTACTGATTCGGCATTTTTTGTCATTTCAAACGGATAAACCAGTCACCCGGCAAAAAGGAGTGATAACAGATACGCTGTCGGCTTGCAGATCTCTACTGCTTTCCTCTCATTGGACTTCAAAGCACCCGGTTAATTAATATTTTACAGTCGCAGATACGGAACGGCTGTCAATGATTAAAGTTATAGATTTTGCAGAGACAAAACTCCATGGAAACACGATACTTTAGTGTAATGCACGTCTCTTGTAAGAAGTGGATATCAACACGCGCATGCGTATATATCGTACGTGTGATTGGCATGCGCAAATATATTGTTTTGCTCATTATTACATGCATTCATTCTCAAGTATAAAGACGTGACATGCGACCGACCTGGAGAAAAATCTACGGTGACTGAACTAATGGGTGTCAACGACACGTAGACCGCCCGTCCACCTCGTACCTTGACTTGAGCTAATTAACGATAATCAAGAAATGCACACTCGGTGGACAGTTTTCGCTTCTCTCGCCCTCTCGGAAAACTGCTCTGATTTCGTAGATCGGGTTAATTTGCCGCTTGTTATAGCACGGCTGGACACTCGGAAATCTTACTGGCTCGATCGCTCGCTCGATTGGCGGCTTCCGGTTTCCATGGAGACAAAGACGAAGGTTGCATCCGGGGACGATGGCACTCGACGGCGCGGCACGTACAGATGCTTGATGTAAATTTTCAAGGCGACTTAACCAATCTATTTTACCAAAACAAGATCATATCTGATGTTGTCTGTCAGGCGTTACAACGCGGGCTTACCCATTAACCGCAATCTCGCACCTACTACAGAGCGATTGCGATCGGCGCATCCGTTTTCGTTAAACCAAAATATACTTATACTATACGCGTCATAAAATACAATAGGTTACGAAAAGAGAAAAAAATAGACCCATTTACTTTCTGAAAATTTGCTTAACCTGACCGATAATGTGTACTTTTCAATATTTAAGTACATACACTATATCTACATTTTTAATTGAAGAATAAAATTCTCGAGTGTATTTTTTTTTCAAATACCAGTATACAAAGACATTTAATAACGATAAAGCGCTCTCTCTTTTTCCAAATACGTAACAATTATCGCAACCCGTGATATGTAAATGTACAGAGACAAGTCTGTGCAAAGATTCGAAAAAATTTAATCGAAGATTAAATCTAGAGTTTATAGTCATGGCGCGAAATAAATGTCAGAGTCTGACCTTGATGATTTTCATTGAGAGGTATAGCAGCAGTAACTTTGAAGTGTCACGTGGTTCATGTTACACAGTCCGTGTAACATCTGCAACAAGTGATTGACCCAACACTGTCACAACTCCGAAACAACAACAGTGCTTGATCATTCACCACGTGCAGCGTGTATTGCTCAAATTAAATAAAGGTCCGGGCCTGGAATTTAGTTTTGGAGACATCGATGCATTTTAAGAAGGATAAAGTGAACAAGACCTTCCATTATTTGACCATATTTTTGATCCAGGATTGAGTTTTTCTAATTCACGTTGCGAGCTGAAACTGTATCCCTTTCAAAAACTGAGTAGGGCATAGTTAATTTGCCCGAGAGAGACCAAGATGTGTAGATTATGGGGACTTTGCGCCATTTAAATTCCAACGGAAAAATTTCTCAAGACTTACTGTTGCTCTCCGTTTCCGAAGTATCATTTTACTGTACACTAGAAAGATACAACTGCTGTCCCTTTCAAGAAATTTCAACAAAACTTCAAAAATAAGAATAAACCTATTAGAATCTAAATACATAGTAGCTTCATTATCTAACCATCGTTTCTAGCCTTTTTTGTGAAGTCCAGCGAAAACTGAAACATTATTTTAAATGGTTTACTAAGCTATATAAAGCTAAATAATTGAAGAGTTACAAAGTCCATTTGACGAAGCCTTCGAAAACGCTGCTTTTCAGTTTGCGTATGGGCGCGTGTGCAGCTGATGTATTCATAACCTTGAACTTGAACCTCGTCGCCAAGAGCGGTGCGATATTGTTGGATTCATCGCCACACAAATCCGTGGCCTGGGACACCGCGCCGCCATCGGTGACATAACAAATGCGCATTTATATTTCCACGCATACCGTGTACAGATACTATTCAGGCAAGGCTGCATGGACCTATTTTTTTCGCCAAAATCAGAAGATGAAACTAAATTCAATTACTTTTGATATTCATTCTTTGATTTTTATATGAAAATATGTATCTTCTTAGTTACATCATAGTGCCCTCTACGCCACTCTTCTTTCTTTTACAAATATGCGGTGATTAACCACATATTGGTAAAACAAACAAGGTATTTCGGTAAATGTGGCGGAGCCATAACTCTTCTTCAATTTAGAGCGCCGCTATGCGGCTTCGGTGGAACAACGGAGCTTGCGTGAACACTGGGGAAATATAACGGTCTGTTAAAGTGTTGCGCATCATAATTTCAGACGTGATCGTTGCTGTCTCAAACATTTGGCGCGGAAAAATGAAAACCAGCATTCACAAAGTCAACGTGCGCCATATCATGTTCGCACGCCACACGTGTCGCAAAATGGACTGAGCAACTCTGCACTAGTTCTGAGTTTTCATAGCGCTCTAAGGCTCGAAGTTATTGATTTTTTGTAATCAAATATGACGAGAAAATATACATAATATGAAATCGAGATGTCTAGATACAAATAACAGTTCTTGTGATCATCAAAGAAAGTAAACATCGATTTAAATGGCATAAAACAGTCCACTCTTTTTTTATCAAAATTGTCATTTGAACTTTGACCTATCTTGCAGCTAGCAACTGACTTCTTCACCTGTTCTGTATCTAGGACGATTTATCCAGATCACTGGCAGACCTGACCCGTCGAAGACCTTTGACCCCGGATAGAACCACGTAGAAGAAGAGGGAGGTGGCTAGAAATAGAACGCGGGACAGGAGGACAAGCTTCGTCCAAAAAGTGTAACCGTCGGTTTCCCAGAGTGTGTAAGCAGTCACTGAAAATGAGAGAAAAAAGCAAAACCAGAAACAGAGACCAGTAAAGACAACAACAGACAGACAAAATGTAATCAATATGATAAAAATGATGAATGTGATTAAAAGACTGGCTAATGCACTGGGGAGTCAGAAACACAAACAGCTCAACAAACGCGAATATATTGTCATGTCAATAACAAAGACACAGTAAAATTGGGCAGAAAGATGGATGAAACAGGATTAATAAATAAATTGCTGTTTTTGAAAGGTTCATAAAGTTTCTTGAATAATACAGAATGAAACGTATCATCAGTCAGCTTTAAATGAATGTAACTGGGGGTTAGTTATCCTGTGATCTGGCATGTACAAAATTCGATTTAAATATATGGTGGATAGTTGAGTTTGATGTATGGCGACTGTCCGCTCTTTGAGGATGAAGAAACCTTTAAATCCGTATCCCATCATTTTAATGCAATAATATTTTAACGTGCACGACTGAGAAGTAATGAAACCGTCACGGGGAATCGAGCTAAAAAAACATGAAACACAATTCATGATAGAAAGTTTAAAACTGAGAAGACGACTTTCAAATCAAAATCTTGCAGGGTAAGAGCATCAGAATATATCTGCGAACACGGTGACGGTGTCTCGGTATATTGCTTGAAGTTATATACTACTCGAAGTGATTTCGCTGCATGTAAACTTCTTAGCTTATGTACTGAAAATCTATCTATCTATCTATCTATCTATCTATCTATCTATCTATCTATCTATCTATCTATCTATCTATCTATCTATCTATCTAGAATGCGTAGCATGCATGTTAAACTATATTATTGAATCGATAAGCTAATAAGGGTCTGCTTTCTGAAATTTTAAGATCAAACGTTTGGAAAATGAAAGGTAGAATCCATCTCTATCAAGAGCAAGAAATGATATCAATACTTCTGTTCCATTCCATTTTTTTCGGAAAACCGTGTGCTCGCTCTGTCATTTCGATGTATTAACACACCATCATTAAAATGTGATTTGCGCTAAGCCCTTCAAGAAAGAATCACAAATACTCTCGGTGCTTGTCTGTTGGCTGACTCGAGAGCTAATATTGCCGACTTACAAGACAGGTAATTCCCAAGCAAATTGAAAACAGATCGATTGAAATTTCCTCAATGCAATTGGATCTAGCGAAAGGAGATTATGTTTCCCTGCCAGAGCCTGTAATTTGCATCATTCTGGTTTATTTCTGGAACGGAACGGAAAAAAGAATGCCACAGACTTTGATTAGTGATTCGGTTCCCGTCTGAACGTACTCACCTAAAATTTGAATAGAAAAGTACACAGACTGTGCGAGTAGACACCAACGCATGACGTGTTTGCTGACTGTGTTGACAGCGCTCCACAGAACTATGGACAAACCTGACAAGGAGGAAATAAATTAAATATCAAGAGGTCAACCTTTGCCCATATTGACTGGCTTGATGGACATAATACTATTTATCACACTGATGCTGCATTTGAATGTGACAGAACATAATTTGGAAATATAATGAGTTAAGGATAATGGTTTGGATTTTGGTAGTAATCACGGAGTGAGACGTGACAAGACGGTCGTGTAAATTTCTCTGCCTACAAATTTCATCCTTCCCTGTGCGAATTGATCACATTTTGATGTCGTCCCACGATGATGTAGATGGCAAGGACTAGAGATTTAACATAAAACAGCCTTTCAATAATGTATTCTTGAAACGTTTTGTTCCCGATGTATGATGACGTAGGCGCTAGCTACACGAGCAGGTTTCCATTAATTTGGCGGAGCAAGGTGAAGTTGACTATGGGTTTCCGCTTTGAGTCATAATATACACCTATTGATGTTCCAAAGCCATCATGCAGGGCCTTTTTTATTGGGAATGGTTTACTTGACTATTTCTCATCAGTTGAGTGAAACATCTTTAGATGACGACTGTTGTAAATTGTGTTAGATGGACAACAGTTGTAAATTTTGAAATGAATGTTTTCAGCCTCTTTGTTCTATAAAACGAACTCATTCATATTCTCCTTCTCATTGAAGTTATATTGAAATACAGAGTCATTAGCCACGAAGATACATTTACTTTACTTTGTTGGCGTTGACATATTAATGCCTGTCTGGACTTAAGGTAGTTGACGCCTCGAAAATGAAAGACTTAAACCTTTGCTCAAACTCTCATTGAGCAAACTTTAAAGCATTGTCTTTCGAAATGGAGAATGAAAATGGGAGTTACCAGACAAATTTGGTACTAGACAAACAAATTACCAAGTATTTACCGATATGTGAAATTCAAAATGGCCGCCATCCCTGAGTTATCACTATAGGCAAAATGAAATTCCTAATTTTCACAAAACTAAGCGATGAAGACTTTTCTAACCCCATAAGCTTCAAAATGAGCTCCCATAAGTGATAGATCAAAAGAACATTGTAAAAGTTTGAGAGTCCGAATATCTGTCCCCATGGTGCATTCTACCTAGAATTGAATTGGCAACTTGTTATTGGACATTGCATATATACGGTCGGAAAAAAGTTGAAAGTTTGCACAGAAGGCTTTTGGACATGATATTAGGAGAGGAACAACAAACTTCATTGTCGGCAAGGGAAACATATTTGGAAGATCATAAAAAGTAACTGCTAATAGAGCTTTAAATTTTGAAATATATTTACACCACAAACCATGCATATAGCTGAGGCGAGTATAAATGTTGTGGCAAGGTGACCGTTAGGGTAGAATGCGCCTCGGGGACACATATTCGGAATTTCAATTTTTCCATTTTTTCTGATCATCCATTTGTTTTTTTGAAGCCCTTGGAGTAAGTAAAGTTTTCAGTCTTACTTTTGTGAAAATCGAAAATCGATTTTTATCTAACGAGTTAACACAGGGCGGATGGAGGGCAATATTACAAAAGCATGTCTCATCAATGGTAACTTGATCATACGTAAGGCTTAAGCGACGGCTTGCATTGACATACAACGCTGTCAACATTTCAACATTTTGAGTGTGCTTTAGAAAATGAGCAACAATATCTTTATATATATATATATATATATATATATAATATATATATATATATATATATATATATATATATATATATATATATATATATATATATATTGAAAATTAAACGAACGTTTTCACTACTGTCAGTCTACTGTATGGAGTCATTCGATTTCAAATTGGAGCAATTCATGACATAACTAGTCATGATTGAGGACACTATTGCACGGATACAGTATGCCCAACCTCAGACTTTGCACAAACGAATCTGGAACAAAGGTGACGCCATTACGAAATGGAAGCGACGTGTTGCCATTCAAAAGCGCGGGAATATTTTTTATCAGCAGAAGAGCGAGGCGCGCAGACGGTAGCAGTGTCCGCGAGAACTGGCGCCAACTACAGAGTATCTAAAAATCTAGACTCGTCTTTGTAAAAATGCAATATGCTCAAGAAGAAATGAAGACTGACGTCACAATATTTAGATACACAATTAACCGAGTCCTGAATCATTAAAGTGGTATTATGCTAAATGTTTTGGCTTTCTAAATATTTCCCATATGTTTAATTGATTTTTATCAGCACAACGGTAACACCTGATATTGAAAATCTCCTGTTAATTGTTATTTCGAAACTGCGTTTATTCAACACGGTAAAACGGAATGATTAACAAAATTCTCGAATTCGCTTATGCGGCGACAAAGCACGTTTTCGACATTATCATAATTTACATATGAATATAAAGAATATTTTGCCATAAATCATAGATGATCTTCAATACTAGTAGATTAAAGATCTTTGTTCAGCGCTATTTTGCATTCGGCAAGACAGACTCATAGTCGGCGTCTAAAAAATGACACTGCCGGGAAAGAATCAGATGTTATTGCAAACGAAATCTTCAGTAAATGTCAAAAAGACATTTCGTTGTAACCGCAGCTGTAGTGTCTATGCAAAGCTGCACACGCTGTGGTTTTGTGTAGACCTGTATAAAATTTTGTGCGTCATATCACCACGTTCTCTCAAAACGTCTGACAGCATGAAACTTTGCGTTCTAAGATAAGACACAGCTTTTTTGTCACGTGTTTTTTCCCCCCCGCTGGTTTCACTTTAGTTCTAAGAGCTTGGCGAACGAAAAGGAAGATTTCATTTATGCTATTGCCCGAAAATGCAGCTTTTAAATATACTGTAACACGACTTGCAGTTTCGTCCGTACCTGAAAATCTAAACTCAATTAATACTGTTACCCTTAAAGTATTTAATCCAGACAAGATTTTTAAATTTTCTTGAAACGATTCTGTGATTTTACTAGAAGGAAATTGGATAATTACATCCGGGAAATTACAATGGCTGCCTGCCGCAGCCGGTGGCTTTCGCGGATTCTTTTCAGCGGGTAACATGATTTATTGACCGGTCCAAATTGCCTACTTACTGCCCGCGACTCAGTGATTTCTTGGAAAACATCCCTTTGTCGATAATGCACGTGTTACGATAATGACACTCGATCGCTTATCTGTTGCAATCAACGAAATCGCCGCACATGCACCAGACGATTTCACAGCCCACTCCTAATTGTGAGTCGTGACCGAACTACAAGGCCTTGTTGATCTGGCAGAGTCATTAGCGTCGATGAGGGGGCTGCCTGCTCTCCCTTAATGGTTGTGCCATTACCGCTCTGATCGGGCTTTAACCGTTCGGTTGCATTTCTTGATAGAAGTGGGCAATCAAATGCTCAAATGATGCTTGGGGAGAGGGGGTGGAGGTCACATCCACACACCTACCACTGCTCTGGAATTCGCTGCTTAAACCAAGCAGGTCGCAAGATAATGGTTCAGCCTATTTTTCAAGTGAACTTTACGATGAAAATATGTGTCGTAAAGACAAGTTACATTTTTACAAAATTATGTTTGAAATTCGTGAAATGCTGTTTTGGTATATTAGTGTCTGGAAGAGGGTGTCACTTACTTGCAATTCCGCCTTGATTGAAATACTATCAAAGAACATCACTCCAGCAAACAAACAAATGTATCTGAAACTTTGTCTTTGTTATTTTTGCTGGCACTTCTAAGAAAATACCGAAAGGGCAACGTCACGTGTTTCGCTAAGTGCACCTCAAGCAAATTAGTTACCGAATTATCTCTGTCGTCTTATGATCAAGCTGAGATTTAGTGTTCTACCAGGCTGTACGTAAACATAGGGCACGCCGTTGACTGGAAGCGAAAGTTGTTAGGAAATATATTCTTGCATTACGTCACTATTAGTTCATTGTCTTACTGTAGACACTTAGATGACGTTCCTTCTAAGATTCAGCTCTGAGGCACCGCTTCCTATCACTGTTTATTCTACCAGCCAGAGCTTCAATCTGCTATACGGCAATGTGTTTAGTCCATCATGTGGCTATCTCGTGACTTAAAGACCTTACCCTCCAAAACTGTTTATCAATGAGAAACCTCGCCTTCCATAATCAGAAACATTTCTACCTTTCAACAGAGACACTTCACGTAACCGGACTCCACGCCGATATTGCACGGTCTCTCACCCAAGTGTTATGTTTCACTATATGAAGCCACTGTCTAGTATTAGTTTAGTAATAAAGTAGTCTTCTATAGTATTAGACGACTGCTTTTTCAGACCTGATCATATTCCACACATAAGTTAGCATTGTCAACATGCATGGTATAGCTTTAAATCTTTGGTCGCAAATTGTAAGGATTGATTGGAAAATGCACTCCACTGGTGAAATTATAGATATAGAGGTTGGGATCTTGCCACATTTCCTTGACACGCTTGACTTTATCCAAACAAGGTGTTCAGATGTAGGCCACGCCCTCTAAAGTTACGCGGGGTATATGCAATATCTGAACCCTCGGTCAGTGTATCCATTAATGTAAATGTAAAATTGCTAGGGAAATGTAACATAAACCTTTGCTCTATGCTTAAAAGATAAATGAAGAAAAGAACTTTATGTAAATCCACTTGATCTAATGTATAGAAAATTTATTCTGTGATTATGGTATTACCGAAAAAATCAATTTTCAAAATAAGTGGGTTATCAATATTAGACTGCTAAGTCTAGGCCCTCGTTTAATTCCATATTTCAAATCGATTTACTTTTTTGCGATGACATCATTTCTTTTTACAAGAAGTAACCGTGAAAATAACAAACTTATCGATATATTTAAAATGAAGTGTAATCATTGATGATTGGTGACGTGATACGGAAATAGCAAGTTCATGAGTCCTTGCTATGATTTAGCTAAATAACCCATACAGGACGCGCTAATAAAAGGGCACAGCATTAAGGTTCCCGTCCATAAAATATGCAAATCACATATATTCGAGTTGACAAATATCATCGCGATTATACGTCACAACACGGCTCGAGGCAGCTAAAATAACATGCACTTATGGACTTGTTTTGACTAAACCAACACGGTATGCACTAGATTTGTATGCGTGTCAGTACTTACCTAGCAAGGCTGCTCCGTAAAGCCTACCGGGAAGTGCGTACGCATAACTTTTTTCACAATCCAGCGACACATCAAACATGTACCCTGGAAACAGCAACGTCTAGGTAACAGTAAAATAAACTAAAAGTTAGAAATGCAGTTAGATGTCAAAAATTATGCAGAATAATGTAACAGTGATTGACGGAAATATGACAATATCATATGCGATAAGAATATATATCATTACTTGTTTTTGACTTTTTCATGCGAAGTCCACAAAGAAGCACGAAGCAGGTACTTGAGCTCAACGCGCGCGGAGATGACAAACAGCCCTTTTTGTGTCTGATAAACTTTTCTCCGGGGCTACTATACAAAACGTCGCCAATGAATCTTGCTGAGTTTTCGTGTTTGTTCTAATCCATTTGACATTTCGCTACCAAACGCAAAAAAAATATGGATACTTCATTCGTCACCAGATATTATCATATTTCTGTACCTTCATATGATGTACGCCCCTGTTCTTTTTCATTTTACGTTGTTCTGCATTTCTGTACTGACGAACCCCCTTCTTTCTTACAAGCGAGAGTATTTGTTCAGCACATGAACATGATAATGAAAGGTAGAGACGGTGAACACGAAACGTAAAGCCCGAAGGAAATTGTGCGAAAATGAATGATTTCCACTCACCATTAAGGACACTATTGAAAACATACCAGCCGATAAGAGGAGCCATATTCTGTATTGAGTATAAAACGAACACAAGAGATATTATCTTATTTTCGAAGCTGCAAGGAATAACACTTTGTCTGGGTTTATGTGCGTAAGGTAGATTTCATCTTACAAAGCGCAATCTACTGAAAGAGATTTTTCTCCTGCTATATCACTTGGATATTGCGCTTGTTCAATAAAAAGTACATTGATAGTCTCCAAGAATTAAAGGTATACTGTAACCTGTTCCAATTTTGCCACAGTTACCATGGAAAGAGAAAATCTAACCAATCACAGATTTTAAGCGGGTGTCCGCCTTTTAAAAACAGCGCCCTTACAATGGCATTTTGAATACCAAGGAACGCCCCTTTGACCATATATGGGCATATTTAGATTACAGGTGACTGTATACCTTTAAAGAGGATCCATAAAGTAGTCGATGTTATGATAACAAGTTCAGGTATGGTGATAAAATACTTGTGTTTAGAGACACAGAGAAAGAGAACACAGCTGGACAGAAAGACAGACATACAAAGATATGCAAAACAGAGAAAGTGAAATTATTAATAGACTTATGAGATCTAATGCTGTTATTTTAATATCCCTTCGCTGTCATCATGTCACTCCGTGTAAACCAGAGTTTTATCAAGGAGAATGCATCAGTTTTAGAAGTGAGGCCAGTACGCGATGAGCTGGGATAAAGGATTGAAAACGCCACAACATGTAATCCCTTTTCGTCGTCATAAACGAATACCACTAGCGCAGAGTGTCACAGGGACCCTCTGGCAATTTAAAGACGAAAATACTCATTGACATGCAGGAAGTGAATAAACCTATTTCTTTACGTTGTACCAGAACATGAAATCTTGTCTATTTAAATGAAAAACTTAGTAATAAATGCCAAATCGGCAAATCCGTTTTGTATATTTCAACACGAATTACGATAAACCCCAGATAACTCTTGCGAACAATGGACAACATACTCTTACTAATTGATGTTTTTGTTCTGTATTTGCATGTTCACGATAGTATCTTTCGCGTCAGCAGCGGACGTCTGAACTGATGTCATTCATAGTGAACCAAAATTGAAATATAAAGGACATAAAAGGTTACGTTGCTTTCATCATATAATATGCGCAAGTTAACCCGAGTAGTAACTCAGGTTCCGTATTCCAGCTGCTATGAAATTTATTTCGTTGCATCAATTTGGTCACATGCTTGCAAGTTACCACATGCATTTCGTGAAAAATAAACTGCTTAATGATGGTCAATCGATCGCCAATAATCGTGTACATTGCCCCGTTGAATATAATATAAAGTACAAAAACAGTTTGGTGTCTTATGTTTCGAACGGCGACGAATGCATTGTCAAGGGTAGCATCAGCCACAAATGACACAAGTTACCCACCCTGGAGCGAAAAGACTTTATACGGGATCGGAAAGAGGAATGTTGGCTGCCCTTTGAGCACAGTTTCTCTCTCTTATTGCTTATGTTTCTTTGAGAAGGTTCTCACTGTTACATAAAAGCGTTGGAAAGGTTATTGCTGCTCGACTTTACTAAAGTAACTTACCTAAGGCCTGGTGGTATTGTCAACATGCAATGGTCATCGCTACCGAGTATTTGATGAATCTGAAAAAAAGAAACAAAAATTATGTTTTCAAACAAGATACGTAGCATTCTTCTAACGCTGTATTTCGATAATAGTCATTTGTAAAAGCCTGTGAAGCGTATTTGAGCACTGGGACGAAGGTCTGAAGAGTGCCTTTAGTAATTAATGCACCAATTAGGCATGCGCGATAAAGTGCAAAATATTCCTTTATGCCAGTACAAAGCAAAGGATGATTGGTCTCTTAGTTCAAATATTTATTAACCTCTTGCATCATTATATGTATGACATATTATTCTCAAGGATATCACTTTTACAGATTTCTTTCGAAAGGAAGATTTTGTTGATCTTCCGAGCAAAATGTACATGTATTGTGTTCAGACACATTTTTGCTGAATTTGACTATCTGACCAATTTTACATAAAATATGGAGAAATATACATAAAATATTTCAACTCTTCCGAAATTATATATACATAGAGAGAGAGAGAGAGAGAGAAAGAGAGAGAGAGAGAGAGAGAGAGAGAGAGAGAGAGAGAGAGAGAGAGAGAGAGAGAGAGAGAAGAGAGAGAGGAGAGAGAGAGAGAGAGAATTTGTATGAACATTTTAGAATATAAAGTTGAGGGTGTAGCATGTTCATTAATATCGTTACTCAGTTGACACAAACATTTCATGGCGCTTTATTATCTGCCTATATATTATAGCCTATCTAACCAGCTTGGTACCATAGGATATTGGATATACCATATTTTGTGATGCTTTAAGGTTATAGGTAAAAGTCGACGAAAAACACGTCCTTGGTATTATTTGCTTATAAATGACAGTACTCTTTTGTGCCAGATGTATCGATGACATCTGCATCTACTCATAGCAAGGTTTGACATTTGAGAGGCTTGCCTGTCCGATGGGTGTACTTGTTTCACTTGTCCCAAGTAGGAAGAATCAGATGCTGGGATTGGCTGATACTTGGATTGGCTGATCTTAATGAATTAGCGATGTGTTGAGGTTCATTATCTGGAGGCAAGGATTTGGGGAGCCATCGATTTATTTTTTCCCTCCTCAATTCTATGTTTACACGAAGTTGCAAACTTGCAAGCTTATTAAGGTAGAATGCGCCTTGGGGACAGATATTCGGACTCTCAAATTTTAACAATTCTTTTCTGATCTACCACTTGTGGGGGCTAATTTTAAATCTCTTGAGGCAAGAAAAATTTTCTCCGTCTTAGTTTTGTGAAAATCGAAAATTTCATTTTTGTCAATAGAGTTAACACAGGGCTAGCGACCATTTCTCATTTTTAATTTCATATATTGGTAAATGTTAGGTAATTTACTTCTTTAGTACTAAACTATGTACTGTGCTCAGAAAGGGACTGGTTGAAAATTTCGTTGAGGAAAATTTGATCAAAAGTTTAAGTCTTTCACTTTCGAGGTGCATACTACCTTAAGCGTAAAGTAACCATGTTCAGGCTTCAGTTAAACGCCCGGGATTTATGATCCCTACATTGACGTAATCTACCTGCACCCGTTTGCAATTATGAAGTACCCTTAAGAAAAATCATGTTCTGTGTCCTGTACAGCTGTCCTGCATTATTCATGTTATGGGAAAATGTATCTAGTGGTTATTTATTGTCAACAAATCCAACATGCTCTAAGGTTAAGTCTTCGTTTGTTCCCGCTAAGAGCTTGTCTCCATAAATAAATTTGTGTCCATTTTATTCACTGAATAGACACGTTAACTGATCTTGATCTATAGGTAGTAGCTAATTTAGTATGACTAGTTCAGGGCTGTAAATATACCTTCACTAACAAAATATCATATTAATTTAGGGTAACAATAAATTAATTCATTCATTCATTCATTCATTCATTCAATCATTCATTTATCCACTCATTCATTAACAAATTCATTCGATCAAACTTAAACACGATTGGAACTAATTTGGGATAATTGGATCTTCACATTTTCCAAATTTCTCAAAAATGCCTAGTAGCTGAATGTTGCAATATTACAAATTACTCATAAAAACAAGAGTATAATTGTAAAAGAAAAGCAGATGAGCTTACATTTGCAGATTAAATCGACATTAATTCACCATCGAATTATCCCAAATTAGTTATTTATTGTTATTCATTGTTCGTTTCTTCGTTCAATGATCCAACTATCTATTCTTTCATCCGTCAATTCATTTATTCATGCATGCATTCATTTATTCTGTCATTCATTCATTCCCGTTTTCCTCATTTGAAACACACTGAAGCATATTCTGTATTAAAAATTCGTCATTCGTTTCGCCTCGTTAGATTTAATCCAATTTACAAAATTTCTGATTTTCATGACGAACTGACATGTTCAAGGGGACTGTATGGTGGTGAAAAGATTGGGTATCACTTTCTTCTGCCAAATATCAGAACCCTTCACAAGAAACTCATCTGAAAAATTTAAACATATACATCACTTAAAACAAACTTTCCGAAATTTTATATTTTAATGATTCAAAGTGGCGGATGCCGTTCTTAAGTACAGGGTGGTAATCCTGAAAATGTATTATGATTTGCAAAACAAAAATAAAAAGCGGTCCCTTTGCTGCTTTGCTTGCAAACTGCAAGAATACCTGACATTTTGGATTAGTATATAATTTACATCATTATTTTGAGATAAATGTTAAGTCCCACCCACGTTCTTGACACTATCACCTCAAAAGAGATGCCTCCTATGTTTCACGTCTGTGCGTGCATAATTTATGACGACAATCGACGAAAATACATTTGTCAAAATGTCGTTGAAGTTTGATTACTGAAGTTGAATTATCAAACTGTGAAAGAGACCTCGGCAAATATTACACGTTTGAGAACATCTGGCCAGTGCGGTTATAGAATTGAAGAACGTTCAGGTCTTTTGTTCATCTAAATTTATTTTGGAACGAACAGCTTGCCAAAATACCACCTTTAAGTTACCTATGTGAATTCTCTCCCGAATAGAAATCTTAATTTTCTAGCGACCTGTCATTATTATTCATAACTGTACGAGTAGATTACACAGTACATATATACAGCTCCCACACATATTCGAAATAGTTGCAGATTTAAACGTAGGGATACCCCAGCTTCTGACTGTATAATTGTTATTTCGTCGTAATGTGGAGTAATTGTCCTTCTCAGAAGTTGTAATTACTCAATTTTCAAAAAGGAAATTCAATACGCGACACAATTACATTTCTTCCTGGCTATGGTCTCACGTTATTACCGACTTCGCATCGGCGGCCATTCCGTGTTGCCATGGTAGCAGGAAAGAGAGTCTATTACGTTGGCAGTACCTATGAATCAACTGGAACGTGAAATGTTGTTCGCTTCACGATTGTCTCCTGAAGACGACACACCTGAAGGACAAATTTTCAACTGCGCAGCGGGGATTGTGATGTGTCGATTTTTCTTCAACACTATCAATAAATATGGCTTTTCCGGGGAAATAAAAAAAGAATGATCGATACTCTTCATAAAATTTTCAAAGACGTGATTTCAAACAACATATACAATCATTGTTATTCTTATTCTTAAGCTGCGTTTGTAAGCCTTCTGCAAGAATCAACATAACGAATATCATGGTTTCATCTAGTACTGTAAATTTTATCATTTTCCAGTGGGATATCTCTTTTTATTCTTTCTTAGGCGTTTCTCATTGCTGTTATATACAGCAAGGCAATTGTACAGGTCATGTTTGAGCATTGTCCAAAGTGTGCCGTAGATATGTCGTTCTTGTTTTCGAGTTACTGCTAGGTGTATAGAAAGGTTCTCAGTAAAAATATTAGAACAGACATAACCTTTGTAAAACTATGTAATGATAGTTGATCTCTGGAGGTAAGCAAAATGATGTCAACTGTTTGCAATGAAAGATATGATCAGCTCTACAGGAAAGGGGGTGAGTATTGTTACATGGCGAACAAAAGGCTCGCCGTACATAATGCAGAACTGTTTATTTCAAAAGGATTTATCCATCATTAAACCTCTGCATCTTTAAGTCCATGTATAAGAGTCTGTATATCTCTGGCTCTTTTACTACAGACTTTTGATTTGTCCATATCCATCAGAGCTTATTCCCTACATATTGCAGTATTAACCACAACAGAATCATCACAATTGTAGTGATGAGTGCAAGTAGTTCCATACGACTTGCCTCGCTGTAAGTTCCAATATAGGTCATAACGTGACTATTATTTTAAAGGATTGTGTGTTTGTACCTATACCAAACAAGATCACTATTCCATGCATGCTTTGGGTCAAATTGCTTAAAGTGGATTTATTTTCGATGAACTTTTTATTATCTTGCAAATTTGGTTTATGCGGCATCATCTCTTCAGTTTGTTTTAAATGAATACCATATTCATAAACGCATAATGCACCAAACGTAAATGTATATACATACTGTACATACTTTACATAATTTTCATACCTTACATAGATACAGACATAGATACATACATAGATACAAAGATACATACAGAGATACACAGATACACAGATAAATACATAGATACATAGATACATGAATACATGAATACATAAATACATACATACATACATACATACATACATACATACATACATACATACATACATACATACATACATACATACATACATACATACATACGTCATGTGTTTGTGTTGTGAGTGACAGGAAGTACCTTCAAAACTGATCGGTTCTTTGTTCTTTTAACTTGTCAAGTATAGTTTATCGAGAGAAAAGGAATTTGCACCTTCGTTAGTACCTTGTCGATACTCACTATATCTAGACCAAATTACAAACTCTGACGTAGACGTTGTATTTGAAACGTCAACGTAATCCCCCAGATTCTGATTGGATCTATCACAGTCCGTGGATCTATGTACAATATACGAGCCTGTCTGAATTATTTTAAGACTACTTACTAGTCGGCGGTAATCACGATACTCTTAAAAAGAAAATTGGTTGTTGGTATATGTTTTATCATGTATTCGCTCCGAGTCTTAAATTGCAGCCCACATTGATCTTATTCAGCCTTTGGGCCTTCTCTGAGTACAGCTGACGTTCATTTGAGTGCTGCCGGACATAGCTTGGAATTTATGCGTTTGAGAAATTGGTGACCTTTGGCATTGCGCTGTTACAACGGATACAAACATTGACATGTTATAATGACAATGCTCCTGCCTGCCAGGACCGACACAGAACGGCAGTCTTTCAGATAATAAAATGGAGCCAAGGACCCGATCGATGCGTGCACCCTGGGCATTGGGAGCCTGGGGACGCATTTAGATACAAAATAACTGATGTACTCGGAATCCTTACTAATGGAAATATACAGAATATATACTTAGATTTGTATTACCAGCTGTAATCAATCAACAAGGTAACCTTTCACCCGATGGTTCAATGTGCCAGGGCATTCACCCCAGGGTGGATCAATGTTAGTGTGACAGTCCTGACAGCACGTACACCGTCTGTCTGACCTCGTAATAACATCTCATATTATTGGAAACGCAATAGTTGAAATAGGTCAGCCTAATTAGAAAAGACAGAAAGATAATGCAATATATTTGCATATATATATATATATATATATATATATATATATAATATATATATATATATAATATATATATATATATATTCGCATATATGCGCGTATGAGAGTATGTAATAGGAGAGAGAGAGAGAGAGAGAGAGAGAGAGAGAGAGAGAGAGAGAGAGAGAGAGAGAGAGAGGGAGGGAAATCCGCATACCCGTATTTCCTCACGATGGTGATGTTTATCGTAAAATTAAGCAGTAATCTCCGCTGCAGACGGGAAAACACGAGATATATGTCACGTAAAATAGACATATAGCACAAGCCGCTACATGAGTGCTGTATGGAAAAAATTGTACCCAAATCGAGTGTATGTTACCTGCATGCGAAGGGGGTTGGGTTAGTGCTATTATATTGTATCAATATTTGTGTGTATGGCGGTAAAGGCTGTTTCCTCAGTGGTTTTAGCACAAACAATGGAGAAAGCAGAATTAAATCTAAAGCGGCGATCGTCCTCGAAGGGAAATCCGGTGGCAGGGACATTGTTGACACGAAGAACGGCAGTAGAAGCGACGCAGACGACAAAAAGTGACAGCGCTGATTTCGTGAAGGCAAAGCCAAATGCTCTATTACGGCAGTTCTAAAATCAAAATTCTAAGCATTTACACTGCTCTAGCAATTAAGTGCATTATTTAACTTGTTACCACGCCGATTTTCTTGCTATGATCAAAATGCTGTCTCCAAATTATGTACATTAGAACGACCTGCGTTAATTCTCGTCCCTTAAGAACGACTCATTGGCGTGACTGATACGGTAAGATAATGTAATATTCTATATTGTTCTATGGTAACCGTTAAGATATTCACGTTTGGCGTCATGAGCATAGGGTATTCATAGACTGCACTAGCAATTCACAGAACAAACAAAATGTAATGATTAACTTTGTCTGGAGAGTTACCAACATCGAATTTCAAGGTCGCTGAAGAACGGAGATATGTGGGCGAGATGCTGTAATATTATGTTGAGTTTTACGTAGTTCTCAAGTGCCAGATTCATTTATTCCCTATGAAATTTTAATACTAGCTGCAGAGGCAACCAGTTAAAGTGCGGGTGGCCCCGGCAGCGAGACATCACGCGCTTTCACCTGTTGATATGGCGACTGTCGATGTACGTAAGCAATTGACCAACACAGGTCGTTGCTCCACGATGTTCCGGATATCGAAATGGAGAGTTTGAGAAGTACAGAGACTTCTTAAAGAATAAAGATACATTAAATAAATAAACAAAAAATAAAGTAATTAATTAATTGATTAATAAATAAATTAATACAATTTCATACTGTCTTAAATATTTTAGCTGTTGGAATTTGAGGTCACTCATTTAGTAATCAAAGAAGTGGGACAGACGCGAACATAATGTCACCTCGCTAGCGAGTTCTACTATTTTACGCCGAACAAAAATGTGCTGTTCCGATAACCCGACCTACCTTTTTTTACCTGCCGACCCTAATTTTTTAGAGCTACGTAGACAGGGAAGTAGAAAAAAGAAGGAAAAAAACCCGTAAAATAACGCGTTCGTTACTTCGCGTTTGATTTTTGCTTGAACGAGGATGTCTTTTATGTTTCATTCCTTTTATATGTACGATACGTTTTTCTGGACATGTTGTGGCCAGTGTTTGACGACCTGAACCCCTGACAAATGCATGTATAAAAATAAAAATAAAAATATTTTGGAAAAAAATCCCTGCCTACCTACCCACCCTATTTTTGAAATCCATGTTATCGGAACAGCACAATTTATTGTTTTGTTTTTTGCCTTATCAATGCTGTCTGATTACATTCAATGTTTTCAAATTAATTGCTCGGCAGAATGAATAGGACCCATCAAATTTAATTTTGTCTGTTGATAGAGAGCTGGATACTGGTACATGTCGAATCGATTATTTTCTGAAATCAGCTGCCTCTTGTTTCATCATCAGTATGAGTGTCAATTGAATAGCGTCATACACTCGATTTCGTCGGACGTATGACAAAGAATCAATGACACTTATATTGATGTGGAAAAAGTAACGGTTTGATGTTTAGTAATAAACTCTGAGTATTTATGTGTACTATTCCTGTCTGGTTATCCATATCTATTCTTGTTACCGGGTATCCATTGCACGGGTAGGTCTCTGAAATATATCACTCTCGGGGTATTTTTTCAAATAAGCTGCTTCTAAGAATTTCGTGATAAAGATATAAAAGTTAACGGAAAAATACAGGCATACGTGAGTTTGAGAGAAAAAAGGTGCGAGACAAACGATGGTGTTGGTCGTGAATTGGCGACACTATGTGTCACCGTTGATTTGAGGGCCATCTCCCATTGGTTCATTTGGTTTGACGAATTCTACTTTGAATCGAGTCCTGATACTGTCTTACCTTTGAGAGAGGAACCGAACCGTCTTCACTTTCACCGACACCGAGTAATTTCCTCGTCTTCAGTCGGCTCTGGAGATCTCCACTACTTTGCTTTCTGTAGACCATAATTAATAAAACAAAAGTATTAAAACACATGTGATTCAACAACAAAAGAGGTGTGTGGCTGTATTCCATCTACGGACACTATGCATATGCACCTATGCACACGCCCTTCGACGTTCCATGATTAAAATCATTTTTACAGATGAATATGGCGGAATATCTGGCTTGTCGTGTTTTTTCTAATTTGAAGGATAAGAAAAGATAGGTAATATTGGGACATTGGAATAAATGAACATTTAATCAGTCAATCAGTTACCTTGTATTGTATTATATTATTGCTTTGCCAATACCAGTGAATTTTGTGACATCATCCCCAATATTGTTTATTCACTGGCATTGACAAAACTTTGCTTTCGTCCACTATGAGACGGGAGGGTACATTATTGCTTAAATATGTCAGTTAGCGTTTCAGTTAGTGGGCAAGTTGGCCTGTCAGTAATGAACAAATGAATGAATTCATTAACCTTTGACCGCCAAAGTCAACTTTTGTCGCCTTTATAAAATTTACCCCAGTCAAATTTTTTTCAGGATTTTGCCAAAATTTTGATGAAAACCTGTAGCTAATGAAATGAGACGTCCGTTTGGTCCAAGATAATTAAAAAATTACAGAAAAATTCATAAAAATTGTTAGAATGTTACTCTAAATTTTGGCGTGAAAAATTACAGCACACAAAGGGTTACTTCAGTCAGTCAGTCATCCGGCTGGTGGGTCAGTCATTAGACAGCCAGTCAGGCATTTAGACACGCAGTTAGTAAAGTCAGTCAGTCAGTTAGTTCTGAGTAGGTCGATCGGTAAATATGGCAGCCACTCAGGCAGTCATCAGACGGTCACACGGTCAATCAGTCGGTTATTAGAAAATCAGTCTTAAAATCAGTGAGTCCGTCAGTTGGTCGTTTAGTCAGTCACAGTAGCTCATTCACTGAGTAAGTTGGTCAGTCAGTAATTCAGTCAGTGATGTGGTTGGTCGGCCAGTCAGGAGTCTGCCACTCAGTCAGTCAGTTAGTAAGGTTAGTTAGTCAGTCAGTTAGTCAGTCAGTCAGTTAGTGAGTATAGTAGGTCAATCGGTAATTAAGGCAGCCATTTAGTCAGTAATCAACAGTCAATCAATTGGTACATGTAAAAGGGCGAAATTAAAAAACAATGTTTCCTGTAAAATACCTCCGAAAGTTAGTGCTTTCCCTTTGTTGGCCGAGACTTGTGAAATTTAGAAAATTCACTCGAAGTTTTGTGAAAATAAGAAAAAATTAAAGCTGCAAGCAGCGTTGCCGGGGCCAAAGCGGTTAAGATTGTTTTGAAGTTCTTCAACTGATCATAATGTGTACAAAATTTGAACTTGGTAAAATCTTTTGCATCTTGTTAAGAAGGAAATTGAACATAATTTCATAGTTACTGTTGGTTTCTAGTAAACGTAAGTTTTACGCAAAATCCAATATGACGGCAGAAACGCTTGGCAGATCCAAATGTCTTTTGCAAGCATGAAAGAGATCACTCTAAGGATGACATGAGTAAAATTTCAGCTAAATCGGTGGTTTATTTTTGAAAGAGAACAATTTTGAAGATTAAAGTACGATTTCCACAAAATCCAAGATGGCGGCCAAACCATGATTTAGATATGTGCATATTTAATGAGGTACCGGATATTGCACCATAAGGTCTCCCATCATACCAAATATGAAGGATGTAGCACTTGTAGTTACTGAATTATGGACATATATGTATATTTGAGGTCAAAGGTCATCGAGGTCACGTGACATTTTGTCAAAAAATTTCTATCCCATACTTATCCCCATATACCAAAAATCAGGCCTCTAGCTCTATTTGCTTGCCCAGAATTAGATATGTGCATATTTAATGAGGTGCATGATGTTGCATCATAAGGTCGTCCAACCCACCAAATATGAAGGGTGTAGCACTTGTGGTTACTTAGTTATGGACATATACGTATATTTAAGGTCAAAGGTCATCGAGGTCACATGACATTTTGTCAAAAAAATTGTATTGCTAAGTTATGCCTATATACCAAAAATCAGACCTCTAGCTCTATTGGCTTGCCCAGAATTAGATATGTGCATATTTAATGAGGTACCCGATAAGGCACCATATGGTCTCCCATCATACCAAATATGAAAGGTTTAGCTCTTGTGGTTACTTAGCTATGAACATATACGTATATTTCAGGTCAAAGGTCATCGAGGTCACATGACATTTTGCCAAAAAAAATTGTATGCTAAGTTATGCCTATATACCAAAAATCAGACCTCTAGCTCTATTGGCTTGCCCAGAATTAGATATGTGCATATTTAATGAGGTACCGGATATGGCACCATATGGTCTCCCATCATACCAAATATGAAGGGTGTAGCACTTGTGGTTACTGAGTTATGGACATATATGTATATTTGAGGTCAAAGGTCATCAAAGTCATGTGACATTTTGTTAAAAAAAATTGTTTTTCGTAGTTATCCCTATATACCAAAAATCTGACCTCTTACTCTATTAGATTGCCCAGTATTAGATATGACTCTCACATAGGCCAGAATAAGCCATTTGTATAGCTTAGCTGCAGAGGTATAGGGGAGGTCAAAGGCATTGAAAAATCAGAAAAATAATACTTTAAAAATCTTCTTCTCAAAACCTGCCAGATTAATTTCCTTTAAATTTATTATATAGCATCTAGTAGTATGGCCTATAAAGTTTGCGTAAATAGGCCAGAATAAGCCATTTGTATAGCTTAGCTGCAGAGGTATAGGGGAGGTCAAAGGTCATTGAAAAATCAGAAAAATAATACTTTAAAAATCTTTTTCTCAAAAACTGCCGGGTTAATTTCCTTGAAATATATTATATAGCATCTAGTAGTATGGCCTATAAAGTTTGCCAAAAGATTTTGGTGTTAGTTCTTGAGAAGAAGATTTTTGAAGATTAAATTGGTATTTTTGGAAAATCCAATATGGCGGCCAAATCATGTGACTGATCCAAATGTCTTTCGCAAACTTGAAACAGATCACTCTAAGGATGACATGAGTAAAATTTCAGTTAAATCGGTGTGTTTGTTCTGGAGAAGAAGATTTTCAGTGATTAAATTGTGATTTTCGTAAAATCCAAGATGGCGGCCAAATCACGTGACCGATCGAAACGCCTTTCGCAAACTTGAAAGAGATCCTCCTAGGGATGACATGAGTAAAATTTGAGTTAAATCGGTGTGTTGGTTCTGGAGAAGAAGATTTTTAATGATTAAATTGTGATTTTCGTAAAATCCAAGATGGCCGCCAAATCACGTGACCGATCGAAACGCCTTTCGCAAACTTGAAAGAGATCCTCCTAGGGATGACATGAGTAAAATTTCAGCTAAATCTGTATGTTGGTTCTGGAGAAGAAGATTTTTAAAATTAAATTGGTATTTTTCGTAAATCCAATATGGCCGCCACGTTGCGCGAGTAATTGAAATTTCTATACCCAGGTGCACGAGATCTCATAGGTACCTATTAGCCCTGCAAGTTTCAGAAGTTTGCGGTAAGCGGTGATTGAGTTCTAGGTCGACAAAAAAAGAGCGGAAGAAGAAGAAGAAGTAGAAGAAGAAGAAGAAGAAAGGTGAACTCCTATAAAACCAATAGGGGCCAGCCGGTAGGCTTGGGCCCCTAAATATCTGGCGTCGATGGTTTTTTTCTAGGGTAGGTCGGGTTACCGGAAACACACATATGTTTTCCTTCGGCCCGAGCAAAATCGGCAAGTTTTTGTAATATGATGCCGACCGAGGCTGACTTGTGGCAGCCTTGGGTTTCGACCGGGGGTTTCGATAGCTAGTCGGTGGTAATAAAAGTAAAATAAAAAATTCTGGACAATCTGTTTTACAAGCATGAAAAAAAGTGCTGATTCGAAAAACGTCGATGGACAAATTGTTTACATGGAAGTCAAAGCCGATGTGTCTGAAACCACGCAGCCGGAAGGTCACAGGTCAATTATGTAAAGAGTTCGTGTCAGAAGGGCATGTTCACAGTAACCAATCATGTCATATCATGTAAACGAAATACGTAAATCATAGCAGCTTACGAGCGAGTGCTAGCCTATGTCCGTCAACGCCCTTCCGTTCTCAGAAAAACATACTCAGAAATATACCAAGAGTTTACAAAAAGGCCGATTTCTGAACTAGCCCAGCAAGACTGCAAACATTTTGGACCCATAAAAAATTGTACAAATATGACTGAGGTCGCTATCAACACGCAACAAATCATTCCCGCGTTCAAAGTTGTCGCCCAGTGCTTTTCGTCCCCTCGCTGACTAACAACATAAAAATAACGCAAATAACTTAAAAAGACAAGTACCCTATTTCGAAGCTCATGGTCAATTCGTCGAATTACAATATAACTGTATACTTCAGCTGGTAACCTTGACATCCATACGCTGTCTCGACGCCGCTCTTCTCTCAACGCGAGGCAAAACAGTCTGTCTGTTAATATTAATCGCAACAATGGCATCTTAACGATCTCTATAAGCAGCATGATACCAAGAAGAAATCCAATAGCCGTTAGCGTGTGAACCTATACGATTTACTCAACGATGCTGATACATTGCCCGACCTCCCCTCTATTTCGTTTCCCCAATGAGATTTGCCGTGCGCAAGAAAGAAAAGCGGTCTGAAATTGAAATACCCAAGGCCGTTCATGACAACAGCATCAATGAGGAAAAGCAAACTGTACACTCCTACCGAGAAACAACAATGCATGTTCTCACGCAAAGATGGTTTGCTTTGTACATACGTTGAGAAGAAAAACATGGCCCAGCAACTGGCAATGCCCTTGCTACATCACTATGACAACACCGGGATCCAGAGAGCAACGTTTAGTTCGATGCTGTGAATGGTATCGGTGGGGTCTGCTAATCGGCATTCACTTGATCAGCACTTTCCACTGGAAGACTTGTTTTTTTTTCGTCCATCGACCACAGTGACACTTCTCTTTCAGAACGGTGCAGGTCACGTGATCGAGAGTTCGGTTTCTATGCTGGTGAGTTGGTTGCCGTGAATGCCTTGGGCACGTGACGCCGTTTCCACGCTACTTTTACAATATTACGACGCCACTTAAGCATATTTTAACACGACTGGGCCAAACGTGGCAAAGAATCTTATACTGACGCATAACAGAAACACTTGAAATACATATAGATTTCTTTACTTTCGTTCACGATACAGACGCTGACAGTATAATATATAATATATAATCTTCTTGAATAAAATATGGGAATCGTTTATGTTCTTACACACATATATGCATATATTTATATATATACATATATATATATATATATATATATATATATATATATATATATATATATATATATATATATATATATAAGATTAGGTACTTGTGTCCAAGTGCATGTACATATGTATGTATCTGAGTTTATCTCCCTATGTATGTGTCTAAGTATGTAAGTATGTATGTATAGTATCTTTCGCCTTATTGTTATGGCGATTCCGTGGCTAATAAATCCAATAAACGGGGTTCCAGATTAACCTAAAGATGCACTACTGATGGTTGTCGGGGCCTCAAGGTGTGAGTGTTAACGCTGAAAAGCCGACAAGTCCACACTGCTCAGTAACCATTCTGAAGTAGATTCAGAACGCTCTAAAACTCAACATTATCAAAATATTTGTGTAAATGTATGTATGTATGTATGTATGTATGTATGTATGTATGTATGTATGTATGTATGTGTACGTGTGTATGTATGTATTGTAAGTACGTATGTATGTATGACTTTAAATAAATTTGATCAAATGATCGTATAGTATTCTCAAAAGTTAGTTCCGATCGTTATATATATATATATATATATATATATATATATATATTATATATATATATATATATATATGTGTGTGTGTGTGTGTGTCTGTGTGTGTGTATGTATGTGTGTGTGTGTATGAGTGTGTTTGTTTGTGTTATTATATAATACATGATATGGATAAACGTCTATTAACAATCAACTTTATATGTATATTAAATATACGAAACGCTTTAATGTAGTTATGCACATATATATGCATGTATATATATAAATACACACACCACACACACATATATATATATATATATATATATATATATATATATATATAGAGAGAGAGAGAGAGAGAGAGAGAGAGAGAGAGAGAGAGAGAGAGAGAGAGGTAAGAAGATAGTTAGAATCCTTGGTTGTGTTACGTTATCCTGAATTGACGCTTGATATTGTGTGTATGTTTCAAAAAACATAAATCTAAGTATAAATAAACACAGTTTCGTCTTTCATTACTTCCTCAACGGCCAGTAGCTGTAACATTTGATGATTTTTTTTCAGTACTTTTGTTTTGAATGTCAATTACAACATCTTGTCTACGCATGTAAGGGCTGGGCTGACAAGCTGTATACAGTTTACCGTAACGTGCTTTTGGAGCAGAACAAGAAATGATGACTGCCATTCAACTAACAAAAACAGTTTAGAACAATATTCTGATGGCGTGGTGCTCATATTGAATCGGCTTGAAGTGTACGTGGCAAATAAACGTTTCATATTGTCTTGTGTTTGTGAAATATTTCCCTGCCATACAGCAGCCGTTTTTAGTTTCAAGTACCGGTAACACTCATGTAGTCTAGTTCTCTTGTGCCAAATTTTGCACGCAGATTTTAAATCTTGATTATGAAAGAGAATGGTTAAACATTTCCGTGAGGAAATTATGAGCAGAAGTTAAGAAATCTTTCGAGGCGCGTTTGGTACCACAGCGTAAACAAGACGTTGAGTAACCATAGGTTATATGTAACACGGTGTCACCTTAATGTGGAATGCAGTGTAAGGTTTATCTTTCTCCTAAAAAATCAAATTTCGAAAACTTATATGACACAGTACAAAATTCAAAATATACGTACTTGCTTTTCTATTTGTGAATGGTGGGCTTTCTTATCGCTCGAAAAGCCATGATTGTAATTAATCTTGTTAATGGCTCACTAATAACCATGATAAATACGTATCCTATTTATGTATGTTTATCATCAATTATTTCTTACTGTGCAAACACTATGATTATGCTGACTGTTAATTTCGAATGCCTAAGAATAGATGAAGGTCACAGCGCCGACAAGTGACCGTTTTCTTTGATTTCAGGCATGGAAAGAGAAAGCTCACATAAAGTAGTGGGGTAAAGTTTCATCGACTGTTATGCTTGCTTCGACTTAATCTGCAAGCGTCCATCTGCATGATTTTGTCGGAGACAGCGTAAACATTCTTTATTGTGCACGCTTTGCCAAACATCATGTCATACTCTATTTGTCACGATTTTCCCGAAAACATCATGACATCAAAAGAAACCGCTGAACGGCTCTCGGCCACGCATTCTAACATGTGATAGACTGAACAATAAGGTAGTTTTGGTATCGTCATTTGTGTGGTATCATAGGACTTGGAAACCATCCACAGGCTTATCAATCCACGCTGTGAGTGCATTCAGTCACACAGTGACACTGTATAGTCGCACTCGCACTCCTCGAGCAGAAATAGCAGGGGCGAACCTTTTTCGCAACTTTGTGAGTGTACATGTAGAAGTACAATTGCTGTGAATACACCAGCTTGCTTTCGACCTCGTCTGTATAAGTTAAAGAGCTGAAAGACGATTCAAATTATGGAAGAGGTCAATATATTTTTGGGACTCATAGATATAAGGAAAGGTCTTTTGAATAGCTTACACGCTATGGTGAAGTAGAGACTGGCGGACAAAAGGAAACGACAAACTGAAAGGCAAAAAGGTTTATGCCGACAATGGTAGTCACTACTGATTAGCTTCATGAACAGGGTCATCTAACATATGTCAGGGCTAATATTACATAAAAGGTCACATGCTAATACATATTATATGTTTGTATTGCATACCGCGCATGTTTTAAGTGATTTTACATGTTACGCTCAGTTACATATTTTTTAGAATAAGGGTATTACTACCTTACATCATGGTTTATTAATAAGTATTACGTCAAAAAACTCACTTACTCCACGTGTTTGTTCCTTTTCAAAAATGTCTCTCGTATGTCCCATTACTGTAGATGAAACCAACAATCACGGCCCGACCCAATAGGAGACAGCAACAACCTTCCTCATTTACATATACCGATTGTAAACTCAAATCTGTGTAAACGCTTGATGCACAAATAATTGTGAAATCTAGGTCCAGCAAATGTCTGGTAAAAACTCGATCAAAACTGGTAAATATGCGGTAAATGGCATTGCCAGGTTTTTTCATAAAACGTATTTCATGAATAAAATAACGTATACCATTTCTTGTTAATAAAAATACAAGAATTCACGTTACGACGGTCCATTGAAAAGTAAAAGATAAGTACAGCCATGAGACACAACATTAACGTTTATCTACATGCTATTTCTATTAGATTATGTTACTGTCATTTATTTTATTTGACCATCTTCATCCCACTGTTTACTGTAAGTTGTATTTTTAGAGACTATTTTCACTATGACCTTTCTCAAAACAACCTGCCCCCTTTTAAATCTAAAAAGTTACCGTAAGTCTTTATTTCCCCACTCTTGAGTGCCTTGCTGTCTTTTAATATCAATGATACACACAAACGGCTGCGCTTATTGGTAAAAATAGGTATAAATTGGATACACTGTATTATCCGCCTTTCAAGAAAATTGCAGTGTACTGAGATTACCACTGCATGCAATAATGAAGCCCCTTAGAGGTTTGAAAAGAAACATTCCTTGCGGTTCCAAAGAGGATTGTCATTTAAAGAAGATCGCCATTTGATTAATCGTTTTTCCAAAGACATAGAGAGGTGTATTGTCTTCAAATTCACCAATGGCATATTGTAGTTTTTATAAAAAAACAAGTATTAAACAGTCTTAATTGCACAGGTCTACACTCTCTTGTTGCAAGCAGAATATGGAAATTCGGCCGGAAAAGAACACACAGATTCAATCTATCTTAAAATTCCTGCATTTTCCATATGATATCGATATTATTTTTATCCTTAGAAGCTGCATTATTTTTATCCTTAATGGCGGCAATCTATGTCAAGCCCTTCATGGGAATGGCAGAAAACGGCACCACAGACAAAGGGGATGTCAATATTTCTTTGTGTCTACGAAGAAGAATTGAGAAAACACACTTAAAAGAAAATTGATTTGGCGACTTTTTCAGTTCCACTGACGTCCTATTTATTGCGGGCCTGTTATGATCACTAAGTGAGACGCTATTTAGAAAAGTCATTTTAAGGCATTCAATTCGAACTATGTTGATCTAACCAATAGTAACACGCAACACATTTCACGCCTACGATGACATTCTCTTGAAAGTCGTAGTCGATTCTGTAGGCTTTGATGATGGCGCCCTTTCCTGATAATTCCTGTTTTTGCGATTAATTGACTTGCGTTCCTAGTGACTAAGAAGGTTATTTATGACGATGGAACAGTGTCATCGTAGCGTTGCGTTACCTAGACAACGCCACGTAGTATGCAGCCATTTGCATTTCCATAAATTATCAATTTAAACTCCACATGAGATTTACTCCCTTTGAGAATCACTTTAATGAACAGGGAAGGGTCTCTACAATGGAAATGATAAATCTTTAGGATATGCCCTTCATGGCCTGTAACCTATACCTTTAGGATATTCCCTGCATAGTCTGTAACCTATACCTTTAGGATATTCCCTGCATAGTCTGTAACCTATACCTTTAGGATATTCCTGCATAGTCTGTAACCTATACCTTTAGGATATTCCCTGCATAGTCTGTGACCTATACCTTTAGGATATTCCCTGCATAGTCTGTAACCTATAACTTTAGGATATTCCCTGCATAGTCTGTAACCTATACCTTTAGGATATTCCCTGCATAGTCTGTAACCTATAACTTTAGGATATTCCCTGCATAGTCTGTAACCTATACCTTTAGGATATTCCCTGTATAGTCTGTAACCTATACCTTTAGGATATTCCCTGCATAGTCTGTAACCTATAACTTTAGGATATGCCCTGTATAGTCTGTAACCTATAACTTTAGGATATTCCCTGCATAGTCTGTAACCTATACCTTTAGGATATTCCCTGCATAGTCTGTAACCTATAACTTTAGGATATGCCCTGTACAGTCTGTAACCTATAACTTTAGGATATTCCCTGCATAGTCTGTAACCTATAACTTTAGGATATTCCCTGCATAGTCTGTAACCTATACCTTTAGGATATTCCCTGTATAGTCTGTAACCTTTAAGTTTAGAATATGCCCTGTATAGTCTGTAACCTATAACTTTAGGATATGCCCTGTATAGTCTGTAACCTATAACATTAGGATATTCCCTGCATAGTCTGTAACCTATAACTTTAGGATATTCCCTGCATAGTCTGTAACCTATAACTTTAGGATATGCCCTGTATAGTCTGTAACCTATAACTTTAGGATATTCCCTGCATAGTCTGTAACCTATACCTTTAGGATATTCCCTGCATAGTCTGTAACCTATACCTTTAGGATATGCCCTGCATAGTCTGTAACCTATACCTTTAGGATATTCCCTGCATAGTCTGTAACCTATACCTTTAGGATATTCCCTGCATAGTCTGTAACCTAAAACTTTAGGATATTCCCTGTATAGTCTGTAACCTATAACTTTAGGATATTCCCTGTATAGTCTGTAACCTATAACTTTAGGATATTCCCTGTATAGTCTGTAACCTATAACTTTAGGATATTCCCTGTATAGTCTGTAACCTATACCTTTAGGATATTCCCTGCATAGTCTGTAACCTATACCTTTAGGATATTCCCTGTATAGTCTGTAACCTATACCTTTAGGATATTCCCTGCATAGTCTGTAACCTATAACTTTAGGATATTCCCTGCATAGTCTGTAACCTATACCTTTAGGATATTCCCTGCATAGTCTGTAACCTTTAACTTTAGGATATGCCCTGTATAGTCTGTAACCTATAACTTTAGGATATGCCCTGTATAGTCTGTAACCTATAACTTTAGGATATTCCCTGCATAGTCTGTAACCTATAACTTTAGGATATTCCCTGCATAGTCTGTAACCTATAACTTTAGGATATGCCCTGTATAGTCTGTAACCTATAACTTTAGGATATTCCCTGCATAGTCTGTAACCTATACCTTTAGGATATTCCCTGCATAGTCTGTAACCTATAACTTTAGGATATGCCCTGTATAGTCTGTAACCTATAACTTTAGGATATTCCCTGCATAGTCTGTAACCTATAACTTTAGGATGTTCCCTGCATAGTCTGTAACCTATACCTTTAGGATATTCCCTGCATAGTCTGTAACCTTTAAGTTTAGGATATGCCCTGTAGAGTCTGTAACCTATAACTTTAGGATATGCCCTGTATAGTCTGTAACCTCTAACTTTAGGATATTCCCTGCATAGTCTGTAACCTATAACTTTAGGATATTCCCTGTATAGTCTGTAACCTATAACTTTAGGATATGCCCTGTATAGTCTGTAACCTATAACTTTACGATATTCCCTGCATAGTCTGTAACCTATACCTTTAGGATATTCCCTGCATAGTCTGTAACCTATACCTTTAGGATATGCCCTGCATAGTCGTAACCTATACCTTTAGGATATTCCCTGCATAGTATGTAACCTATACCTTTAGGATATTCCCTGCATAGTCTGTAACCTATAACTTTAGGATATTCCCTGTATAGTCTGTAACCTAAAACTTTAGGGTATTCCCTGTATAGTCTGTAACCTATAACTTTAGGATATTCCCTGTATAGTCTGTAACCTATAACTTTAGGATATTCCCTGCATAGTCTGTAACCTATACCTTTAGGATATTCCCTGCATAGTCTGTAACCTATACCTTTAGGATATTCCCTGTATAGTCTGTAACCTATACCTTTAGGATATTCCCTGCATAGTCTGTAACCTATAACTTTAGGATATTCCCTGCATAATCTGTAACCTATACCTTTAGGATATTCCCTGCATAGTCTGTAACCTTTCACTTTAGGATATGCCCTGTATAGTCTGTAACCTATAACTTTAGGATATGCCCTGTATAGTCTGTAACCTATAACTTTAGGATATTCCCTGCATAGTCTGTAACCTATAACTTTAGGATATTCCCTGCATAGTCTGTAACCTATAACTTTAGGATATGCCCTGTATAGTCTGTAACCTATAACTTTAGGATATGCCCTGTATAGTCTGTAACCTATAACTTTAGGATATTCCCTGCATAGTCTGTAACCTATAACTTTAGGATATTCCCTGCATAGTCTGTAACCTATACTTTAGGATATTCCCTGCATAGTATGTAACCTATAACTTTAGGATATGCCCTGTATAGTCTGTAACCTATAACTTTAGGATATTCCCTGCATAGTCTGTAACCTATAACTTTAGGATATTCCCTGCATAGTCTGTAACCTATACCTTTAGGATATTCCCTGCATAGTCTGTAACCTTTAAGTTTAGGATATGCCGTGTATAGTCTGTAACCTATAACTTTAGGATATGCCCTGTATAGTCTGTAACCTATAACTTTAGGATATTCCCTGCATAGTCTGTAACCTATAACTTTAGGATATTCCCTGCATAGTCTGTAACCTATAACTTTAGGATATGCCCTGTATAGTCTGTAACCTATAACTTTAGGATATTCCCTGCATAGTCTGTAACCTATACCTTTAGGATATTCCCTGTATAGTCTGTAACCTATACCTTTAGGATATGCCCTGCATAGTCTGTAACCTATACCTTTAGGATATTCCCTGCATAGTCTGTAACCTATACCTTTAGGATATTCCCTGCATAGTCTGTAACCTTTAAGTTTAGGATATGCCCTGTATAGTCTGTAACCTATAACTTTAGGATATTCCCTGTATAGTCTGTAACCTATAACTTTAGGATATTCCCTGTATAGTCTGTAACCTATAACTTTAGGATATTCCCTGCATAGTCTGTAACCTATACCTTTAGGATATTCCCTGCATAGTCTGTAACCTATACCTTTAGGATATTCCCTGCATAGTCTGTAACCTATAACTTTAGGATATTCCCTGCATAGTCTGTAACCTATAACTTTAGGATATTCCCTGCATAGTCTGTAACCTATAACTTTAGGATATTCCCTGCACAGTCTGTAACCTATACCTTTAGGATATTCCCTGCATAGTCTGTAACCTTTAACTTTAGGATATGCCCTGTATAGTCTGTAACCTATAACTTTAGGATATGCCCTGTATAGTCTGTAACCTATAACTTTAGGATATTCCCTGCATAGTCCGTAACCTATAACTTTAGGATATTCCCTGCATAGTCTGTAACCTATAACTTTAGGATATGCCCTGTATAGCCTGTAACCTATAACTTTAGGATATCCCTGTATAGCCTGTAACCTATAACTTTAGGATATTCCCTGAATAGTCTGTAACCTATACCTTTAGGATATTCCCTGCATAGTCTGTAACCTATAACTTTAGGATATTCCCTGCATAGTCTGTAACCTATACCTTTAGGATATTCCCTGCATAGTCTGTAACCTATACCTTTAGGATATTCCCTGCGTAGTCTGTAACCTATACCTTTAGGATATTCCCTGCATAGTCTGTAACCTATACCTTTAGGATATTCCCTGCATAGTCTGTAACCCATACTTTTAGGATATTCCCTGTATAGTCTGTAACCTATAACTTTAGGATATGCCCTGCATAGTCTGTAACCTATACCTTTAGGATATTCCCTGCATAGTCTGTAACCTATAATTGTAAGATATTCCCTGCATAGTCTGTAACCTATAACTTTAAGCATAGCTCTGTCTATAAGAATGACGTTCCAAATACAATAAAACATGTGTTAAACGCTTTTATAAATCGTACATTAAGCCAACTGAAACTTACATACTACGAGTGTATTCATCTTTGACATTGCTTTGTTATCGCTTTGACCAAACTAATTAAGAATTGATTTTTCTATCGAGACAGGGAAACCTTTGGAAACAGCGTTTGCTCCTTGTCTATTTAGTATTTTGTTTTACTAATTCATTTAAAATCCCAATTTTACCCTACTTATTTGGCGGAAATTGAATAATTAAAATTTAAAGGAGACAAGCTTTCGAAAGACTGTGACACTATGAAAATTTTCCACCGGCAGTCCATTCGTGTGATAATAACATATGACGTTTAAACGAACACGTGATCTGCATCGACCAATCAATCACTGGTATAAAGGAGAATTGTTGTATAGATTGCTCTGTACACAGCGTGATGAGACAGCTCTCTTACTATCCCTGAAGTCGTTGCCATCTTGTCGATCGATATCGAGAGCGTGTAATCCCAAATAACTAAATATGTGTTACAATAGCAGGCGACACGAATGGACGATTTACGTCTCGGGAGCGACAGTACGGAAGTCACAAAAAGGTACCATGGGAAATGAAACCTTGGAAACTACGTCGTTCCGTCAATAGGCTTAAAATCGATGACATAGCAACTATAATTATATATATATATATTATATATATATATATATATATATATATATATATATATATATATATATATATATATATAATATATATATATATATTCAGTCTTGGAGATCTTTTATTGAATTCATAACTTCTTAACATTTAAATCAGGCCATATTAACACTAACACGACTACTTTCCTCTATCAAGAATCGCCAAGGTTTTCGTTTCTCCTTCTGTCAATTAGCTTATCTCTACCAGGAAACGATATAAACGAACGACAAATTTAAAGTTTTTGTAAGAAATGTCCAGAATTTAGAGTTCTATGTTTAGACCATGGATCAAAACTTTTCTGATCTTCGAGAGCAGATTTTCATAGTTGAACGGAAAAGCTTGCGAACGTAGATTATCATGTACATGTTGTACCTTTGGATTCCAAGGAAAAAAGCATTCCAAATGGAGTAAAAATGATCATTTGAAGTTAAAGGTACACAGTCACCTGTAATCTAAATATGCCCATATATGGTCAAAGGGGTGTTCCTTGGTATTCAAAATGCCCATGTGAGGGCGCTGTTTTTTTAAAAGCGGCCACCCGCTTAAAATCTGTGATTGGTTAGATTTTCTCTTTCCATGGTAACTGTAGTAAAATTGGAACAGGTGTTAGTATACCTTTAAGGGCCTAAAGCAGTGAACTTTATCCCCTATTTGTGTTTTTAATGTCAACTAGAGTTTCTTGTTCTACTCTCCAAAGCATGTTGAGATACACAGTATTGAGCTTGTCAACTCAGCCTGTACAAGTGTAAATTGCATCGTTGTTGATTGTTGACGAGTGAATTCTTGTTCGGATTAGAATTCAAATATGGACAAAAAACACTGCACATTAGACGCTGTGTTGACATGATGAAAATTGATTTTCAAACCTGCTTTGGGGAGAATAACAAGACTTAGGCATACACGACAATAATTTACCCTCATGAATACAACTGGTAGCGGATAAACTGACTTGGTGTACCATGGTATTCATTCAACGATAGCTCTCCAAAAAGTTAGATACTAATTTTGTCATGTCAAGTCATATCCTACCACCATCACTACCTTCATTGAACTCAAAAAAGAGTGATTTAAAGAATCGGATTCGTCATGACCATTTGGGGTCACGCGGCCCGCCGATGCAAGCTGCAGGGAACACAATATCTGCCAGATTACAAGCACCGACACACACTGTGGTAAAATCTCCGATAGATTCAAACCAGTTCAAACCCTTTCTTAGAACATACTCTCGAGGTATAAAAGTGTACCAGAAGCAGAATGACCAATTATTTCTTTGCAGTTGCACGAGACAACAGCTATTTTGCTTCTGGCAACATGAATGATGGCACTCGTCAACTTGGGATATTAGGCAATTTTCTCCGAGGTAATATGGGAAATGCTAGGTCGGTGTAATTTACTTCGAGTAGTCCTTAAGCCTGCAGACTGGCTCACCTCAAAGACGCACAAATAGTGTTCACTGTTTCTTTCAGTCACTACATGTACCTTACGCAGAATCGTGGTTCTCTTTTTACAGTATGCCACATTGTAGAAAACTCAATTTGACTAACCCCTACAACTATTCACTGTCGAAAGGATGTGGCTCTTTTGTCTTGCAAAGACAGTTCAACCTTTCGTATTTTTCGAGCTCGCAAATACAGTAGGGAGTCTTCACTTGTACAAGCTTTAGGAAACGACGATTTTGAAAAATTATCTTTCCGACACATTTAAAGTGACTGTATTATTAAATTTAAAGGGTGCGATGCCATATGGTTGTAAGAGTATTCTCTGTGATCATAAATGCTGAATATACGCTGCCTTTGAAAGTATAAAAGTGATAATTTTACATTTTGCATTCGAAGCACGGAATATAGGGTTGAAGATACAGATGACAATATACAATAAAGAGAATATAGGAATCTGCAAAATGAGTGAATATTAAAGGTCAGCAGGTTTGTCCTGAATGGCTAAGGAAACGATTCATTATTGTCACTGATGCGGAAACGACAACATTTGAACGTTAAATAATTTTTTGAAGATTGTAAATTTGTCAGAGCAGGGAGTCTTCACTCGTACATATTTTATACAAAGCGAAGATTTTGAGAAATGATCTTTCGGATACATTTAAGGTTACTGCAGTATCAAAGTTAAATGGCGCAATGCCATATGCCTCCCAGAATGTTCTCTGGGACATAAAATTTAATATACGCTGTTTTTGAAGATATTCCGGTCTCTCAGGCGGCAAAATATAAGTGACATTTTTATAGTTTGCGTTTGAAGCACGGAATGTAGGGTCATAATATAGATATGAATATACGACAAACTACAGATATAGAAATCTGAGGAATGAGTAAATGTCAGGGGTCAGCATGTTTAACACTGAAACGATTGGTGAAACTAATGTTAAAATGATAACATTGCACTGTGTTGAAAATTAGATAACTTCTGAAGAATATCAAAATTTGCATATAGACGAACACATTATATGACAGTGAATGATATAATTGAGTCAGATATCTTAACACCAGACGTATACTTTAAGCAGGCTCATGGTAATGTAATATAAGTGAGGTTTTTGCAATATTCTGTTCAATATCTTTGAACTAGAATTTGCTCACTAGTTTGGTAATTAGTGTTTTATTTACTATTGTTAAACACATGCCTACGTGTTTACTTGATTACATTTCCGTTTATGTTTTCTCTTCGGTTTATATAATGTGTACGAATATTTCAATGTCAAAAAGTTCAATGAACCCACATCATAGCTGTCATACTGCGTCACTGAATAGCCAGTTAATTCGTTCAAGTGGAAACTGATTGAATTCTATTCACAGCCTGTAACCCGACTGGTTTTAATGGCATTTCTCTAGATGGCGACATAATGAGCCTGCACCGTCAGCTCGATCGACCAGTTTTTTTCTCCATTCAATGATATAACGAGCTTCCAAAACCTTCATTTAGAGTTTTTGGAATGTCGACGTCATTCATTAAGGGTTGTGCCATGTGTTGCATGCCACAGATTTTGTAAGGGTGGACACATTCCGAGAGAAGTTGTCGACACCGTGCCAACGGATGTCACCATAGATTAATCTGACAAAGTGTCACAAAGGGGTAGCCGGGTAATCACTAAATCAGGCTGCTGTTTGAGTCTGAAATGAAAAGACGCTCAATAAGATTGCAAAACATTAATGAATGTTGTGGGCTTTAGGTGTTGACTTGTAGAGGTGCATGTATACTATGCTTTAAGGTAGAATGCACCCAGGGGACGAAAATTCGGACTCTCAAATATTATTATACTTTTCTAATCTACCACTTGTGGGAGTTCGTTTTGAAACCATCAGAGCTAGTAAAGTTTCCATCGTCTTAGTTTGTGAAACCAAAAAATTAAATTTTCCCCATAGAGATGGCGGCCATTTTGAATTTCAAATATCGGCAAATGTCAGGTAATTTGCTTCATTAGTATCAAAATTTGCACAGTGACTCCCTGATTATTATTCTTGATTTGATAACAATATGGTTCATGAGGAAAGTTTCTATAAAAGCATTCTTTCAGTTACGAGGCGTACCTAAAGCACATATATTCTGCAGTCGTTTAAATACACGTTCAACCTCGTCATTGATACGGATTACGTTCTGCCATAATCCCACTGATAGAATTCTTGTGGATTCCCTATAAGTCAAAGCGCTCGAAGCAGGCATTGCTTACAACTGTGACGGTTTACTACAATCACTTGTGTTTTTCACACAAGCTCTGGAAAGCCAGGATTCATCGTCAAGGAAGCCATAAATGACTGTACGATAACAGCAGCCCTATAAATCATCTCCTAAAATGCTGGATGTGCTCAGTGGGGTTTTAGTTACTCCATTGAACTACGGTTGATCATTATTCAGCTCTCGCCCTTGAAGCCAACGTTTCTTCCATTCGATGTAGATCAACCCGCATCACTTTTCGATTACCATTCGAGCGGCGACGTGCGTGTTCACAATCAATGGCAGCTTCTTTCATGAGAGAGTCGAGTCTCCCACTTTATCATGCGTTTTTAGAGCGTTCTCATTTAAAGGCCAAATTCACACGCATGAAACGACAAACGAAGCGCCGAACGTGTGTACTTTTAGTCTCTCAGAAACTCGCAGCATAACGAGACGAATTTAACCTGTGCATGACGTAAAGCTGACATTTACAGAGACCAGAAAACGCACAAATAAAACAACTACAAGCTTCGAATAAATGTGGTGTGAGGACGTTTTGGAAATTTTTAAATCAAATCTTTCGTATATTTTGAAGAAGCTGAAATGATTTAAGCTTACCTCAGTGACCTTTTATGTTAAAAAAACAGTGATACGACGAACTATTTCGCAGAATTTGAATACAACTTGATAAGTGGCCATATAATTATATCGTGCTTTTCAAGATTATTCATCCCCCTCCCCAAAACTTGATAATGCTGATATTCAGTGTACGTGACTGATTGAAGCAAGGGGTTGATTAGTTACAGAAAATACAAATATGTGATGGCAGATTTCACAATGGACAACAGAGAAGTTCCCCTCTACTGTATGATTTTAAATAGTAACATTTCACATGCCAACACAGATAAAGTTATTTCAACAAAGTATAAACGTTATGTAATAGCTGCCGTTATTTCATCTTTCAGACGAAATCTTACCTTACTCAATATGGTTTGACAACAGTTAAATTCTACTTGTCAGGCCAAAAAAAACTTTTTAATTATAATATTCAAATAAACTAGTACTTGGATTGCAGATGATCCAGGAGCTCTCAAGGACAAATACCTTTCATTTGTTTTAACGATAAGTGTCTCAGTTATACTCGCTTGATATCCTGCGCTGCAAGCCCGATATATCATCGCGTTGCGAGCACAAACGAAGGCAATCGTAGATATGCAACTGTTCACGGCAGAAGTGCGTCCCGGGGTAATGACTCACGCATTTCACATTAACGTACACCTAATTGTTGCCCGAGGTGAACATGTTTCCAAAATTGTGACGAATGTTTCGAAAGGAAGAAAGAATCGCGGTGGCAGGCACGAGTGCGTCTATTTTGAACTATGAAACGGGTCAAATATCTTGCATCTTTGACCGTTCAATAATGATGAACTCCCCGATTTCCGTCCCCGACTGCCTCTAAGATCGCGGAACGTGGTCGGCAAATAAGCAGGATTGTGAGACTTGAGATCCAATTTAGAATCTCAGTGGGTTCAGGTCTGAAAGGCTTTTTACCGGGAAATGACATCATTATTTGTGAGGACAGCTCTGAAGGGGAAAATTGAAACAAATCGTCGCCAGCGATTAAGCACTTATAGCTCCAGCTGCGTGGCCGTTGACAGCAACTCAACCTCGATTGAAAGGTTTATATTATGGCGGTTATTTTAGGGGCACTCACTGAAGCGAGAAAGGGCAATCTGCAACTGTCAAAACATAAGACTAATTTGAATTTGGGAATTTGCGAGGTCACTCTTGGGAGAATGGTTACAACCGCATGTATACATTCTGCCCATAATAAATTATACTGGCAAAATATTACTCTATCTTTTCAAACAATCCCTAGATAATGACTTTAAGTTACTCTTCAAATAAGTCGTCAACAAAGGTATCGAAAAACATACCTGTCAAGTTTTGACAACCTCATGCAAAGAAAATTATCATCATCATCGAAACTACAGCGTATATACGTAAAGGATGTTTAAATTAGATCGTGGCTTCACAATTGGAATTCGTCGTGAAATATTAGTATAGAAACACAAACTTTTAACTGTGTTAAGGTAGTATGCGCCTCGAAATTGAAACACTTAAACTTTTCCTCGAAGTTTCCTAAATGAAACTTTCAACCATTCTCTTACCAAATCAAAAATAAAACTCAGGGGTCACCGTGTAAGGTTTGGAACTAGCGATACAAATTACTCAACATTTTGCGACATTAGAAATTCAAAATGGCCGCCATCTCCGTGTTAACTCTATGGAGCAAAAATAAAAGTGACGATTTACGAAAAAAAAGACTGTGAATGTTTTTCTTTCTCCAAGAGCTTTAAAATGAGTCCCAACAAGTGGTAGATCAGAAAAGAATTGTAGATATTTGAGAGTCCGACTATCTGTCCCCAAGGTGCGTTCTACCTTAAGGACATACCTAGTTTTTCTAGTCTCGTTTTCCTGCTTACCAACATGAAGAATTTTATTAAGATAGACATTTCGCTCACACATTAGTTGTCTTTATTGATCCACTGATCACGTATAACGTTTTGCGTTTTGGTCAAAGACAGCGTGCTAATAAATCTCTACTCTGTCGCGGTTTCCATTCTAATGTACGCCACTCTGCATTAGTTCAGTGAAATACGTTCACAGATTAAAGTCAGTTTTTTACCGCGCAGAGCATTTCCATCTGGTGTTGAGGATCTGTTTCTGTACAAAGATATGAAGGTGCAGTATTGGAGCTAAAATATATTGACTTTAGTTACGGAAAGGCACGCAGACTTCATTATCTACGCACGGTTAAACATAATGATAGCGTGGTTCTCGAAACATGTCAAATTATATATTGCTGGAGAAAATATAGCTATGCGATTGGTTGTCACGTAACGTAACTGCTACCATCTTAATATATCACAGCTGGAAGGCACGGGAGCTCTGAGCTCGTTGCTGAAATATACACCGCGAAGGTTTCCCTTTGTCGATCGACACCTTGAGTAATAGGTCGAAATAACGCCACTGACGTAAGACTACGATTCCGTTTCGCAGTTATGATACAACCGCCCATACTACCAAAACTTGCTGATTGCTGTGTAAATATGTAAAGATACTTCGGTCAACACATATATTGTCCCCTGGCAACCAAATGCATCATTTTATTCCACATCATCACCTAAATGGTCACATGAATATCTAAAACAGTCGCTGACTAGGACATACAACATTCCGAGTAGAAGACAATTGCCAAACACTTGGACTACATACTTCACAAATTTGCACGTCTTACATTCCCTTTCGGGTCAAACGTCGCCGGAAACATTCATTACGGCTGCCATCGAGCGTCCACACTCTATGAAATAATCGAACAAACCAAACACACCATTAAGCTAGCTAACGCAAAATAACGAGAATGTCAATGATCAAACTTGTGTAACAGCACATTTTTTATGAAACTTCGGAAAACAAGGTTAAAATCTTCAAGAACTTCAACCACTTGGAGGTCTTGTTCATTTGACACGTCTTCACAATGTCATTGCTTAATAGAACTTCAAATTTCCTGACCACGACTCATGATCTGTTATAAGTACAGACACAAGCACTAACAATGTTTGCTTATAGCTACCGAGATACAGCACACATAGTTGCATACATACATACATGCATGCATGAATGTAAACCTAACTTTGATACAATTTTTGTGGATTTTTTGTGGGTCCTTTAAGTACATGATCCTTTCTAGAGAGTTGTTCCAGTGTGAGTGTTTTGTTGCCAGTGTTACTTTTAATTCGATTTGCCGCAATTTGCGACGTGCTAACGATCAACCACATGGTCTCGTCGATATTCCGTAAAGATAATTAATCCACTGCGAACTTGAGCTACTTTCATGAACTCATAACCGAGGTTATTAAACCTTGAATAGATGTTGAATATAACCCATGTATGGCAGGGACTCTCATATTGTGAGGTCCACTCTCACGAACTTTGTACCTCAACACACGTTATTATCCTACGCGACAGGGCTTGTGGGCAATTCTGTTCACAATTTATACTTTGCTGCTTGAACCATGAATGTTTTGGAAATTATTTTATCTCGAACACCTTATTTCCATCTGTGGATGATTGATTTCCTTGTAGCTAAATCTAAGCGTGGTTTCCGAGGACATGCTTATTTTCACTGACGTCAAGCAAAGCAACTGTCACAATTGAAGTCTTTCTGAACTCGAAGTTTCAGACGCGTAAAGAATGATCTGGAAGGTTATATTTTCAAATAGTCAAACAGTATAGGATAAAGCATTAATATGAGAAGGCATGAGGCGCAGTGTTTTTTTTACTAAAAACAGTTTACTAAATAAATTATAGAACGCGCATTTGAATGAAATAAAGTGCAAAAGTTCGTTGCCCTGAGCAAATACATCACCCCTCCTGTATCTGGGTCAAACTGACTTCCAGGCAACTATAAGCCAAATAATCTGCCCTGATGTTTAGAACCAAGTTGGTCGTAATTAAGGCGACAGCACCCACCTTGAAGCGAACGTCTTGTCGTAAACTCTCATTAGAGCTCTTATCAAAGTTCACGGTAATTTCCACGGGGGAATGATGCAGAGGAAATTGACAGAGACTTGGAGACTTCCCGGCTGTAACTCAGTTGCGCTTGCAGATATATAGTTGGGTATCACATTTTGAAATCAGAGCATAAACTAAACATTGTCACCTATTTCTAAATGATTGATGATCGAATGCTACTCCTCTGACCAAACGAGTGAAAGCTGTCTAAAAAATTTATATTGCTTACTATAATAGCAGCAATACGCTGTCGCCCGGTGCAGAAATAGAAGCTCAACAGTTGTTTTATAAACGCGTCGATACAGAGTAATACGTTCAGAGCGCCAGGAAGAAGCAATGAATGTTGAATATTGGTGGATTCTCGACGGTTAGGTAATACTCAGTCTTTTTTGCTATTATCGACTGTGAAATGGTTAGAAAATCGCCACACCAGGATGTGGGCCATTTCCCCCATTTAAAACACATTAACTGCCATCATGTCTTCGCTCTTACTGTGATCCCAATCAATTCCCGTGGCAGGTTGACGTGTAACTGATTGCCACACGTGTACTTCCCTCCAATTTGTATGTCCAGTAGACGACAGCGTATAGCAATCTCAATGAAAGACGGGCGAGGCCGAGCCGATAAAAGATTTAAAATGAAACAAAATAATTTGTCAGAGAGACATTGTTAGCGTCAAGTGTGCATACTTCTCGCCCTACTCTGTTTGATATGGATGAAGATGTGGTGAGAGCATGTCATATGTTATCGTCCAAGTTAGTAGCAGAGCATAGCTACCTTATGGAGCTATATTTTCCTCTCTCTCCCTCTCTCACTCCTCTCTCTCTCTCTCTCTCTCTCTCTCTCTCTCTCTCTCTCTCTCTCTCTCTCTCTCTCTCTCTCTCTCTCTCTCTCTCTCTCTCTCTCTCTCTCTCTCACACGTATTTTTTTACATTAATTTTGCTTTACAAGTCACGTTCAGGTGCAGCCAACGAACAGTGCACTTTTAAAGGGGTCCTTACTATGACAAGATATATTGTGCATGAAAAGCAATGTGAACTGACTAATTTTAAGTCAAGAGGGTAATTAATTAGCTGTTCATAAGTTGCCCTCCCACTGAACATTTTTCGACTTACCCTCCCGCATTCAAACTTCATTTTTACCCACTCCCCACTTATTTTTACCTGTTTCCCCTCCCCACTGTGAATTTTTGAAGCTCCCTGCCCTGTGGCGAATAAAACCTTGCCGATTTCCCCTGCCCTGCATAAAAATTCCCCTCAAAATTATGTCATTCCATTTCACCTGCAGACATGAAGCTACCCTACCCTGTGATGAAAAAAGCTGTTGATTTTGTCGAATTTTTCACCATGGCTTATTTTAAAATTGACGACCTGTTTGTTAATTTTCACACAAACAGCCAAAACACAATTTAGACACAAAACACTAAAGAACATTCAAGACGAATTGGGTGATGTGTGAAGCCACTTTCCCTTTATTACAAGGCTAAAGTAGCCTTGGTAACCTTTACAGTAAAATGTATAAGTACTTTCACTGTGTCCCCATCCCAGGAAACACCATGGCTCAACTTCCCCTTCCCCGTTTTAAAAGTAGCTTCTCATCCTCGTTTTTCGCCAAGCCCTGTCCGCAGGACAATCAACCAATATCTGCCCTGCCCGACAAAAAAACTAAAATTTGCTCCCCCTTCCACCTAAAAATATATCCCCTGCCCAAGCAAAATTAAAATTTCCCCTGCCCTCAAAAATTGCTCCCGGAATAGCTTTTTCGAAGAATAGCTCCGTTGGCTGCACCTGTCACGTTATTCCTGCAATTTTATTGAACCGCTAAGCTTAGTGCTGCGCATACTGTTTTATGGATACCCATAGCTGCAAGCTGTTAACCTCTACACGAACTCAGGCTCTAAGATGCATACGGGCTCCAGGTCACAACATAAAATACCAATTGGTATTTTAACCGGCGGAGACAGCCTGGTTTAACTCTTACAAGAAGTGTCCAGGTCACCAGTTATCAATCATTGAAAGTGTGACGTGCCTATTTTAAAGTTAGTAGGAGTTCGACTTCTTATGTATCACTGCGCTTTCGAGTGTGCGCATTGACGTCATTCCAAAAGCCAAATATCGGTAGCATAAAATGAGAATTAAGGGAAAGGTCTTTATGTCGCTTTCTTTCAACGGTTTCGAGTAACCATTTTGTTGCATGTCGTTCTCCTTAGCGAATAGATGTGACGTTTTCACGCCACTTTAATGTCTCTAACAAGCGACTAATGTTAGCAGTCCGAGCAAGTGTTCTTCGCATAAATTAATAAAGTTGTTTCGAATGCAATGCAACGGCTACTGGGACCCATCATGTCAGTAGACAAACGCACAGAACATGTTTTAATAGAAATGTCTTGGGTCCATAGGGTGTATCGATGTCGACGCAGACGGCTGTCTTTTGTGAGTATTGTATTAGTATACTGATCACGTTTTTCTACATCGCTCAAAGTTGCTTGCCGTGTACTCTTAGCCTCAGCAACAAATTTTCAGAAAAAATCCTACAATCTTGATATTCTTTGCTATTACAGTGGCGCTATTAGTGCAGCCTGAGAGTCAATCTCCATACCGGAATGAGTATTTTGTTATCGCACACTGTCTAAAATCAATTTTTCTCATTTTCCTGGCGGGGCAGAATCCGAAACATTGATCGATGTTACTCCATCGTTTGCTTTTATACAAGATTCGGTGATCGATAGACTTCCATACAATACGACGTCGTTGCCAATCGCTTTTATATAGGCGATACAACTGAAGTGTGCAATCAGTGTTTCCAATTTTTCGAAATGCACTATTCCGATTACAAGGGGAGAGAGAAGTGCATTATTGAAAAAAGTTGTTATCATAAAACCGTCCGAGAGGCCACACTGTCGCTAAGTTGCAAAACGCTGCGATTACAGTGCTTTGTGAGACAAAATGATACATATCAATGTCTTCTGCTTCTAAGACTGAAGAGGACCACAACAACAGTCTTCCATATAAGATGTCTGCCAGTTTCTTTTCATATCTTTGCACAATTTTTTATACCCTTCGGCAGCAGCAGATTTTTCATCAATGCGTAATAATGCAACACAATATTGAAGGAAGGAAATGAGTGTTATCCAGCTGCTCGCTTGGACAATATTGCAGAAACTACAGCGTAAGCCACCTGATCATCGCCCGTATATACCAGCTGTCACTATTTTATTGCTTTTGAACAAACAAAGAACAGTCATGTCCAGAATCCCTTCATCAGAGTTTTCACCAATACTTATCGTATAATTGAAGCATAATGTCTGCGCTTCTTCCCTTCAACAGCAGCTCTCCTTACTTCTCAAACTTTCTTCTCGGAGTAATTCAATCATTCCATTCAAGCTGTGCATTTCTTCTAGAACATTTATCAATTTCCATATATCATTCCTGAGGTCTCATTAAAGAGACGTCAGGTCCTTTAGTCTTCATTATATAGGAGTTCCCTACGACATTATTGTTATTTCCACTCTTTGCTTTTTTATCTCACGTGAAATTTACAGTTGTCTTGCAGACATCGTCAATGTACGTGACAATGATTCCGATATGTACAAAACTATTACCCTATTCCCGATTCCATTGGAACGGAACTCGTTATCTGTCCTCTGGACAGGATATTTTGCACCTCAACTTACTATCTGCTGCAGTTAGGCATGATGTGTCTTGCTTTTAATGAGACATCTGGTAAAGGTACCGCGGATGTCGTTAATAGACACCTCTATGATACAGGCATCAAATTGAAGTTTACAAGCTGCACGTTATATACCTGGCATGAAGAAGATGTTCTTAAATTCATCACTGTATGCGCGAATTACCATATTGTAGGCTAGCGGGCCGTTACGGTTCAGTAGTGAGAAATCTACTTGCAATAATGTACACATGTATTTACAATGCTATTGCGATGTTATTACCAAGATATTAATTAAGCTAAGGCCATTTCAACCTTGCAATAAGTCTGACCCAAAAATTAAGAATGGTTAGTGAATTATGCTGCTGCTGTAATAGCATGTACGATTTTTTGTGATTTAATCTATGTCTCGGTAATACCATCAAACCAAAATAAGTGATCCGAGGGGCAACGTCATTTATACCAGTGTGTATCTACATCGACGCCATGAAAACTACTAGAAGAGACGCATTAAAGGTATTTCGTGCGCATTTAGAGAAAATGCCCCCCTCTGATTGCCTTCTGATTCTAATCGCTGCAAAATGAGGGAGTCCAGCTCCTCATCTGCAATTCACTGCAGTACAGCGTCGATGTCACTTTTCGGATATTTCGTTGGGCCATGGTCTGAACCCTTCTCCTTTCCATATTTGGCAAGGAAACTGCAAAACCCAAAAATAATATCTAGTTTATGCATTTGGGAATAATGTATATCTTTCGGTACAGCTCTTTTGATGTACAGTAATAACTGCAGTATTCTCCTTTGTATTTATTCTCCTATGCATCACCTCTCATGTACTTCTCTATTCATTACAGGCGTTTCTGATACGTGCACGAGAGTTGTGACCAAGACTGGGACAAAGGACCAATAAAGATTCCACGGTAGTATTCAGGAAAAAAAATAATTACCACATTGCCATCAGACATCTCTCTCCAACTGATCGTCAGATTTTGAGTTCAAGCTCAGAAATATTTGAACCCAAAACGAACACTTGGTGTAAGCACATACTTAACTTCACGCAACATTACAAATTGTCATTCAAGAAAGCAACAGTGCAGATAATTCCCTCATACTGTAATACTCTGTGAAGACATAATCAAATGCTAATTTGCATATATGTTTGTATACAATTATCATGTACGCAATAGTCTTTTGTAGCGAGGTAGTCTTTCACAGGATAACATTACTGAGGGCACTTTTTCTTAGAAAGATTATCCGAGAATTTTGTGGCTTAAATCGAGAAATTTGGCAACAAAATAATTTCTCTTCGATTTTCTCCATTACTTTTTTGTCTGTTTCCTTTTTTGCTTAGAAAGCCAATAATAACGAGCATAGCGACATACACATTTGACAACAGTATACATAGCAAATGTGAATAAATAGTATGTATGTATGTATGTATGTATGTATGTATGTATGTATGTATGTATGTATGTATGTATGTATGTATGTATGTATGTATGTATGTATGTATGTATGTATGTATGTATATATGTATGTATGAGTGTATGTATCTATGTATCTAAGTATTTATGTATCTATGCACGTACACGTATCTATGTATGTTTGTATAGGCAGGCTTGCTTCCGTCCTCAATGTGAACACAATCACGTGCACCAGAAGATTACACCTTGAAATAGCATCCAGGAAATAAAAATGTCATGGTTTAGGATTCACAGTGTACATTACAATTTGACAGTGGTGATTTACACAAACACACTGAGTCCTTATATCTCCACTTGACAAACACAGCCATCGACGACCGTTTGGAAAGGATAAGTGTCGCGAAATGAATAACATAACGGCGTCTAAAGTAATTCGGCGATTACATTATTTCCTTCAACCTTGTTTATATTTTTAGTTGTGATGAGTTTAAGTTTCTCAATACTGTTTTGTTGTTGTGCAGTTCTTTGTCGAACTAATGGACGATTCAATGAGAGTACAACCTTCGTCGCTGTATTTTATTTGTAATTTACAGCTTCATAGACTTCTGTTCCGCGAGAACTAACTGTTCTCTATCTGCGCAGTTCTATGTATGACTGATATATATATATATATATAATATATATATATATATATATATATATTATAATATATATATATATATATATATATATATATATAAAACACCGGTCATAAACACCATATATATATATATATATATATATATATATATATATATATATATATATATATATATATATATATATACACACGACAGCCCCTTCTGCACAGAATTGTTCAGGAAATTGGGAAGCGAAGAAATCACTGCCTAATAATAAGAGTACACTAACAATTTATACCAGCACAAATACCATTCAATTTAGCCTGCGGGGTGTACTCTAAATGGGAGGAAATGTTTTAAAACAATCTCCCAAAATATGTTGAAATGCAGGCTGTTGAGATCTAGAGGTCGAAAAAAGCCGAAAGCATGTTGTGTTTTTCTTATTTTGTTATCAACTGCACAAACCATGAATGCAGCAGCGTCGGATATGTATAAAAGTGTTCTGATACTGTAAATTCACCCGCTGGTCACAAGACATTTCGTTTTAAGAAAACGATGCTCATCTTCAAGCTGGGCTTATCGCAGTGTTATTTCGGCGTAGAGAAAAAAGCACCTTGAAATGATTGTTCAGAAAAGATACGAAGGTTTTTTATCAGGTCTGTGCCATCCTCAATACTCGACACGGAAGGTTGGAGGCCATAAAAATATTTAGCAGTGAAAGATTTATCTTCATTTAGTAACGAACACCACAGTTTATCATTACAGATGCATGCAGTCGTAATATTGAAACTGCCCCCTCGCCCCTCAGACTGTACTCTACACGTTCCAAATTATGTAGAGGAATGATGGTGACAGGTTTTCTCAAAATGTTATGAGTCACTCTATCCAGGGGCACATGGTTTTTACATTGTAAACTTTTATAAGCTCACATAACGAACAAAGCGCATCGCGCCTCATAATATATCGGAAACTCGGTTCGTAAATGTACATAACGTTAACAAAGAACTTCAGATAGCGTGTAAATTAATTTCCATAGTGTATCACGGGTCTGTATTATAACTACAAATGTAAAAGCACAGATTTTACCAGGGGCAATAGACTCTCTCTCTCTCTCTCTCTCTCTCTCTCTCTCTCTCTCTCTCTCTCTCTCTCTCTCTCTCTCTCTCTCTCTCGCTCGCTCGCTCGCTCGCTCTCTCTTTACGTACCAACATGCAAGACTATGTATACATTTTTATATCTGTGTATGTACGTAGTGAGCCATTTGATAGAACATATCAATCAAGTGGTCCATGTTTCTAAGGTGTCAGTCTGTCATGTTTGCCCGTTTAAAGCCGGCTGTTCTTCCACTTTTATTCTATCTTCGTCGTCATCTCGTCAAACTCGATATGTGGGTTTGCCTACGTCGGTAAATCCCATCACGTACACATCGACACAGACTACGTACCGGTTGCGATTTCGAGGTCTGAATAAGCCCATTTCGCTGCGACGGTAAAATTCATCATGTGCAACAACGCTTTCTGTTGTGAATGTAGCTCCAGCTTTCACGGGGTTCGGCGTTATGGCATGTATCCTGGTGGCCGCTAGACGTTTGTGAATCTTAAAGCGAAATTAGAATGAAATATACTCACGGCCGTCGGTTCCACCACGGTTCCATCGTCTTGGCCTTCATTTCTTTACAGTGTCTTGAGAAGGGTGTGATGGAATTCCAGAGTAAAAGGGCAGAGAAAGGCAAAAGTAAACGCAGCCAGCGATAGTGGTAGCTTCCAGACAGAGATGTTATGGCTGAATTGTGTCCTGACAAACCTGCCTCAACATCAAGGCAGAAATCCCAGGAACTGGCTGTTGATGTGCCCTTGGTGGAATTTTTACAATTTCACGTAAAATTGACGAGCCAGAAGGAATTGTAAAGACGGAGGACCAATCACGCGACAATATGGACCCCTTCATTTGCATCACCACGAGACAGAACGTATTACCATGGCAACGCTTTGCCAGAGTAAATGGGACTGATAGTCACATAAGCCTATCAGAGGCTGCACAGCCCGACTAATCTTGTAGGTCCTGTAATCTATTAAACCTGCCGCTTGTAATTTCATTGTGAGTGTACAGCAACGAACGTATGTTGGATGGAGCCATTACTCAGACAGCGAAAGAAAAACTCGTCAATTTCTTATCGGATCTCGAACGCCATTGAAGAGTCTGCGAGCGAAAATGACATGCTGCGCTATTAACTCTTGATTACACCCTTTTGATCGCGCATAGAAACGAACGCAGAGGTCGCGTGAAATGCGTTGAACGAGCGCGAAGTAGTCCCCATAAGGTGACGCACTGATTGCAATGGTTCTGGGGCCTGCTTGATCGCGGGATTTTTCGTCACCTTACAAGTGAGAGCATTGAACAGAACAGCTGTCAAGCCAGCTCATCTTGATTTTAAAATCATGTTGTCAATCTGCATTTTAAACCTTGATAATTTATTTCACAGGCCACATCGGGAAAAGCCCTGACGTCATGTTTCGAAGGCACGCCGCTATACTTGCAATTGGTTTAGACGGGGGTCGTCCTGCAGAACGTTTTCAGGCAAAATTTACTGTTCTCTTTTTTATTTGTTATAATTTCGGATTGTATTTTTCTATCCCCAGATCTTGTGTATCTTTAGACGTTTAAACCTCTGCCCGGTTCTTCGTCTGACTGTTTATCTCAGCGCAACGGCGTGTTACAACTTTCTTTGCCTCTATAACTCCACAGCGTATATCCTGTCCATGTCTTCCTGCGGTTGCCCCCAGCTGTTCATGCCTGCCACTCATAATCTTACTATGACAGTCTACAACTCTGTCTCTACTTAAAATATTTCTTCCTCAAAAAGGGAAAATACGCTAAGAGCATTGCCTTAATAGTCAGGGCGTCATTGGCAAGATAACCTAGTACATTACAACAACATTCCAATAACGATTATAATTTCCTAAACTTTTTAGGATTGTATTTTTATCAGAAATTTCATATTTGTTTATCCTTTTATGTGCAAAATAAACTATTTAAAACGAGGTAACATGAAATCAGAATACTGCAGATCGAGACAGCCTACTGTGTGGAGGATTCAAACTTTAAGTATCAGTTTCTAAAGTGTTGGGTATCCCTATAGCTGCAGATATTGATAAAATGGCGTCAATTTTCATCACCCGTACATGTATGGTCCTATTTTTTTTATTCGCGATTCAAATGTTTAAAGAGTGTTGGGTTTTTCCTAGTGATGAGGCGGCGACAAAAGTCTGTCTTTGAAAATATTGAAAATACTAATCAGCTCCTACCTCTGAAACGCAATTGTTGGCATTAGCGATGTCGTGCGGATTGACGGAGACTCTCTGACATCATTAAAAAACACAATGCAGTAGGCAAAATGCTTGATATACGACAATATACACATATACCGATTCTGTACATCGTTCAAATATAAGTATACAGGTATAGATACAAATGAAATGCACAAGTACAGTGTACACTTGCTCCAAAAAGATATGTTTAACGTATACACTTGTATAGCAACATATTGGTATGATCCATATACAAAGGTATACCCTAATGTGGTGTTCCATTTATATATATATATATATATATATATATATATATATATATATATATATATATATATATATATATATATATAAGATAGATGTCCTTGGGGAATTACTGTGCTGGATGCTTAAAGCAGAGGGTTATAACTAATAACACAAATTACTTCAAGTATAAATTAATAATTACTGTAACTTAAGTTTCATGCATCCCGCAATCGTCAGACAGAAGTGAGAGGATTCTTAGCTCTTCACTCTCTGTATTTTTCACAACTTACAGTCGACATCATAGACACACATATGGTACATGCTGTACCAGCGGGTTCAACACCGGACATTTCAACTTGACTATTTGAGTGCAAGAAGAAATTCATAGAATTGTACAAACGAAACCGAAATGTTGCCCTTCTGAAATTATTACATGGTGCTTAAATTTTCAGAAAAAAACGTGCCTATTGGAAGCTTGGGTCCAATAAGCTGTTAATGAGCTACTCCCTTTCGCGCATACTCATCAATCTTCAAACATAAGATCTATTTTTACATTGTCATATTTCAATATTATGATACAATGATATACTCTTGTATGTAGTTTATTACCAGTAGATTGTTTTCAAAACAACATTCTTGTATTTCAAAATTAATGATATGCTCTTTATAGTTTTGTACTTGTCACTCAAATTATGACCGTATGACTACTTGCATTTACACCTCAGGAATCTTATAGATATGATGTATTTTATATGAAGGTTGCAGTAGTTTTGCTTATTGAATGTATACTTACAAATAAGATAAAATAGCTTTGCATCTGCAACGAACAATATTCATATGGAGCCTTGTGAGATAAATTTAAAGAACATACTAGAAACTGGCTTTGCAGCTGAGACTCTTTAACGATTTGTTTTGTTATGTTTTTTTTTGTTTTGTTTCCCCATTACAGCTGAGAACTTCTAAAATTCGAGGCACTTGCTACCGTGTCGTCTTTTTCGCCATTTATAACAGCGTGGCAGGTCAAATGGTTCTTTTAATGAGATTAACCAAGGCAGAATATTTGTATATACCGTGTACACACGACTTATAGCTACTAGTCCCATGTTGATGTTATGGTTGCTGTTCCATCAGATTAATAAGTCTACTGTGCTTATCACATACGGAGAGAGTTTGAATAATACTTTATCAAAACATTGAACAGATTCGCGTTTTTTTTTAGGGAAGTCTACGATATTTACGTTTATTGAATTCAAATGTCAACGATTGTCATAAAATACAAAAATCGTCCTCAATAGTTTTCAATTTGACTTTCGTTTGTAGAAGCGTAGACGCCAAAGCCAAGAAATGCTCTGTTGTTTTTATCACATGATCTGAACAGCGCCAAAGGAATGAAAAGGTTTGCAAAACGTATTCTTTTGTTTAGGCGAACGACTTAACCAAGCACACAGCAATGCCACAACTATGTACATAGGCGCTTGATGTGTATAGCGCCCCCGTACTAAACAGCAAAGTAAATAAGATTGTTTTACGTCTGCACATACACACACACTCACACACACACACACACACACACACACATATATATATATATTATATATATATATATATATATACGCTTTGGATAACTATCACGGTAGGCTGACATAAACGAAGGAGTAATTTATAAATGTAAATTCAAAACTGCAAAGAGTGATACCTTTCACATGTTTTAGTTTCCCTTCAAATATGTCGACGAGTTTTCACATTGTGCATGTTTCGTTGTTTGAATATATATATATATATATATATATATATATATATATATATATATATATATATATATATTTAATATACTATAATTTGTTATTATTTATAACGCTCTGCTTCTAGCATCGTGTACTTTACTGTTTACACGAACACATCTCTATACTTTGACATTTACATTTATATATATAAATATATTTATATATATATTACAAAACATAATAACTTTAAGTGCAAAGAAATAATATCTTTTACTAAAGTTTCATGTATCCTGAAATCTTCAGACAGACGCTATAATTTGTTGTTACCGTATTATTTATAACGCTCTACTTTTAGCATCGTGCACTTTATATTTTACATAAGCATATCTCTATACTTTGATATGTATATATATATATATATATATATATATATATATATATATATATATTTATTTATTTATATATATAATAATAATAACACAAATCACTTCAAGTACAAAGTAACAATGCAGGCCTAAGACTTTCACTCTCATTTCTGTGGTTAGGACTTACCATCATATTGTGTATTTGGTACATGATGGTGTTGAAATTGGATAATTAATATTAGTTTTGGTGGCAACATTTTGAAACCAACTCAGGTGTTTGATTAACAGCGTAGATTTACCAGCATTGATAATTTGTACATCGCTTGCGCATGTTTGATTGACTCTACACTCTGCCACTAATTGACCATGATCCATCAAATTCCTGGTCCTTGTTCTTGAGAGACCAAATAAACTTTGATAGTTCAGCACTGTTCTCATACTTTTGTTACAGGACGAGTGCATGTGATTAGCAAAGCGCGTCTTGATGGTGTTATCAGTGAGGCCGATGTAGACCTCCTTGTTGCCTCCTGTTGAGACCTTGGCCTTGTGTTACTAGTGAAGATCTTGTGCTGTTTATGCCCCTTGGGAAATGTTGATCAACAAGTCGAAGGAACTTCTTGTCGATGTTAGTTTCCGCGTGTTTACTGAAAGGAGTTGAACCAAGTGATGTCACGTTTCCTGTCATTGTTCACCTTCGTTGATTGACTGATCCTAGCATTTTGAATTTGGTCGGTGTAACCACTTGATTTCGATGTTGTATGTAGTGGCCTTTGTATTTATCAAAAGATGCCCATATTATTGAATGTTGTTAAGATGCGTCTACTTATTGTATCAGGGACTTGATTAAGTGTAGTTAGTGGGTGTTAAGACTACTATAGACGTATATTATTTTGTCGTTTGGTTTCGAATATGGACAGAACTTGCCGCCATGCAGATTAAATGTTACGTCCCAGAAGTTTATTTTTCGGTTTGTTTCAATTGTAATTTTCAGACAAATGTCATTAAATACCCTAGTAGTTTCTTCCTTTACCCTCTTTTCCTCGCTGCCTGTAATATTTCTGAGTACACCAAACCCGTCATCTCTCAGTATAAGCCGATTTGACCTTTCATACTTCTTAGTGATGGTGTTCAGGATGTACAAACCCACGTATTCACATACTTCAGCGTCGTCGTAGCTTTTACTGCAACATCGAATAAATCCTAATTATCCCTTTTAATCAAGGGTACCATGTTGTCTCACAGAAGGGTCTTTCTTGAGTGCATTATGATATTAACCAGTTAATACGACATTATTGGGCATTTTTGCTCAAAATCAAGTGATTTGTATAGATTTGTGTTCAGGTAGACGGGTAGAAGTCGATAATAGTTTGAACCAGTGAATGACGGCTGAGCAAATTCTAGGTTAATTTACGCCTGTATGCAAATTGCATCATTATTGATTGTGTCAAGTATTTCTTTACTCACTTTGCCCATCTCACTGTTTGCCGGATTAATAAGCCTACATGTCGGATTGTACATAAAGTTGCCTTTGTGGTCTTCCAAGCTAATAAATCCATGTCGCTTAGCTTAGCTAGTGTGTCAGTAATCTAGAGTTCGCTTGTGATTTCCTTTGCTTCAACAATAATCTCATTGAAAACGTTGTCATCTGAGATCTCGTATGACCTCGTCAATTTTTCGTAAGAGATTTTTTGGACTTATGAGGGGGATAAATATCAATAAAAAGAAGGAGGAGGATAGCGACGACCAACCAGATTGTGATTGTAAATACGGCCTCAGATCATCATAAGACACACTATTTCTACAAATTAACATCGGTTGGTAGATTACGCATTGAAGTATACTTTATAAACAAAGATATGTGATAATACATACATTTTATACATAATATCTAAGTATATATGTGTGAATGTGTGTGCTTGTGTCAGTGTGTTTTTTTGTGTTAATATATGTGTGTGTTTGTGTGTATTTAAAATACGAAATCATATATGGATATATGTAATGCATACATGGCAAGACCTAATTTCCTGACTAATTTTGTACGATGCGAACGATGACTGATGATATCCTTACTCGGTAAAAGATAGCGTGTACACAAGTCCGGCGTATTGATGAACAAAACAAAATGTTGAAAACAGACCCGATTGCAATTTCGATTACAATGCACCATAGATTGATTTTGCTGTGAGATGTTAAAGCGCTTGGGGATAATTTGTTATATGGTTTCCTACCTGTCCAAAAAATGCAAACACATCGATTGCAAAAGATTGTGGAATTTGTAAAATAGACAGAACAGTATTGAATTCGTTCTTTCCAAAAGTGTAAAACTCCCTTGCGTCTCTGAATATAAAATCGCGTCTGCTACCAAAACACAAGAGAATATAAGTGTTATTATTTTGACTAAGATTTGTTTGTAGGCCATCTAAATGCCTGAAATCAGCATCAAGCAGAACTTGCCAAATCTCACTGTCAATTTCACAATCCAGTTTATTTGAATGTATACACTTAGTCAATTTGAAAGCATTTTTACATAGACTCGTTCGCAGGTTCATCTGTAGGGCACACAGGCTGTCAACAAGTTCATCTATAAGGCGAGACATTACGAATATAACTACTTGGGTCAAACGTGTTAAAATCATCAGTAAATATCCAAATACTGTCGTAGCATGAATAATTTAAATTATAATTTTTACCTTTTCACTCTCACAAATTGGAGTTGCTTATTCGTCCTTGCAGATTTACCATGACAACTGATATAGTACGGAAGTAAACTCTATTGATTGCTTTAGGAAGTGTCACAGAGCAATGACATTGTCATCGATAGTAACCATGACAACGTGTTAATACGGGGAGGATTCGAATTCAACTTTTGAGAACATAATGGCGTCTTAATTCTGCAATACTTCGATTTAAATGAATCGTCCTTAAAATATTATTATTAAGGACTTGCGACCGGTAGGTACTCCTTAATGAGAAGTGGGCTGAACGATACTAATACCTGTCATCTACTACATTTCCGTTGCTGATGAGAGAACGCGCTACGTTTTGCTGAAAGTCGTAAGAGAGAAGACCCATTTCAGCAAATTTGGAGGATTTTCCGTTCGCGAAATCGCCTTACTTCAATGTCAGCACATCAATAGTTTGTGGAAGATGTTCGAATTATTAAGCGAGGACGGAAACATATTAGCTTTGAGTCTCTTGCAACGCTGTTGCTATACTCTGCCAATATGACATGCAAGGCGGCGAGTCATAGGTTTTATATACCGTTTATACTGTGTAACATCGGGAAAAGGTGCTGAACGCACATATGTTACGTCATGTCAATGCCGTTTTCGTGTGAATCATTTTACATGCGAATTAAGGTATTTACAGACCCTATATTATACCGAGAAAAAAGGTATTTTTTTTAAATCTTCATTTTGAGGCCCTCAAAATACCAAAAATTGAGATACTTGAAATTTTTGCTTCTTTACCAAAATATAAGTAATCTGCTGTGGAAAACGCGACATGGCAAGCATATCAGTTGAATAAAGGACTACAAAGGTATATTTTTGCTAGACATGTATGGAATTTGTTTTATGCGATAATAGGATTAAATAAAAAGCTGATGCTTGTTGTTTTGCACCGTCGGTGAATTTAAGAGTGCAGTTTGTGATACATATCGGATAATAAACCTTCCTTCAATCTTCAACTACATAGAGCTACCGAGGCTTCATAAAAAGCGCAAAGCCAGCCTGACAGAGAAAGGGTTTCTGCAAAGCAGCGAGATACGATACCATGTGTTTCCAGTGGAGAGCGCCAAGCTTGCTTCGAATATTAAGTAAGGTCAAAGAATGCGCGATGCCACAACAAAGAGAGAATTGTAAGTTGAGGCAAGTTTCAATTTCGATACACCTGAGACAAAAAATACATAATTTGAGCGATGCGCCATTAAATTAATGAAAAAAATATGTATGTATGTATGTATGTATGTATGTATGTATGTATGTATGTATGTATGTATGTATGTATGTATGTATGTATGTATGTATGTATGTATGTATGTATGTATGTATGTATGTATGTATGTATGTATGTATGTATGTATGTATGTATGTATGTATGTATGTATGTATGTATGTATGTATGTATGTATGTATGTATGTATGTATGTATGTATGATGCTAAGGAAAGGCGTACGCATTTTGGATCACTTGTAACGCCTCAATAAATTGCATTTTTAGTAAATGTCATATATATTCTTTTTTAACATTGTAAAGATGTCAACGCTTAATGTTTGATGCGTAAAGGCTAGTGAATAACCTTTCGCAATTACTTTAAAGTTTGTTGTTAAAGTCGTAAAGGTCAAGAAATCACTGATATAATATCGTGCTTATCGGGAAACGGCTTCAGGCAAAGATACGTCTTTTTAAAAGCACCCGATACTTAGCGGTCAGAAAAACCACAATTCTAATTGGAAGTATCGACAAAAACATTCACTCTAGCGGTTACAAAGCCACCTGGGAGGCAATGTTGACTCGATATAATTTCCTTTATCAACATTTTCTTAGCTTTCACGACCCCTGACATTTTTCAGCGATTGTTTTACGACGCTTTCTACTTGAGAAAAGTGAGTGATATTAGCGAGCCAAAAGGAGTTGAAGTGAGTACCATAACTTCCAATTAAGTCAAAATCAGGGAGAAAGGGCACCACTTTAAGTCTATATCACTCGAGGTACACACAAGGGAATAGTAAAGCCTGAGAATGCTCCCCTGGACATCTATGTTGACTGGTACCTGTTACACAATGCACGCACTGGGTCATCTTGCAAGAGTTACTAAGGTTATGGAAATGTGGCAGTGAAAGAAGGCACTGACAGCGCATCCTCAGTTTCATTATATCACTGACGTACTGAAGTTAGCAAATTCTGTTGATTGGCAAGGACATCCATAGGGATTAGTTCGTAGTAAGACGCGCTAGATCCGCCCAAACGATATTCTGCTGTAATGTAGAAACATACTGTTTAGAACTACAACAGATCCCCAAGCAAAGTGCTAATTCTTAAAAAGCATTGACATATACTATCTTATGCCATGCTATTATATATATATATATATATATATATATATATATATATATATATATATATATATATATCACACTACTTCAAGAGCAAAGTAATAATTGAAGTCATTTGTATTATTATTTATAACGCTCTGCTTTCCGCATCAAGCGCTGTTATATCCCATGAGGACAACTATGCTCATTTATATATATATTACATATATATATATATATATATATATATATATATATATATATATATATATATATATATATATATATATATATATATATATATATATATATATATATATATAAACAGCAAAATATTGCACATGCATTGCAGGAGTAATTAATTAGTACATATGTTTAAGCTGCACTAACGTATAAAATAAATTTAACCTCCGTTGCTAACATTGTGTGTTAATCATATAGTACTGTTGCAACTTACGCTCCACTTGAAGTTCGTTTCCATAACAATATACAGCCTCTGAGAAATGCACAATTATCATTTAATTTTCTCCCAACAACTACTAATATATCATATTCTATCAGTTTTACATTAGCAGAGTCGAGCGGCAAACGATATCTCATTCACTGAGGAGTTGTGAGGATATGGAAATTCAACCTACTTTGAAAACTACACAAGTACGAATTTCATGCGAACACAATCCTGCCAGCGGAGCATGAGTTTTTATACATTATTACTGAATATACTGCACAAATGTGTTGCAAATATAACATGTACAGACCAAAGAATGTTTGGTGCATTTACAGTATGTTACTTTCAAAGAGTCATCAGCATCATTTTAATCTTCATTTTTATAAGCTGTATTTATATTTCATATAAAAACGTAGTGACGTGAAATAGTTGTATCAATTCTCCCCATGTACGTGTTGATCTATTTCGCTACAAATGGCTAAGTGATAACTTTTATTTATTTCTGGTCTCATTCAAATGCATTAAAGATGAACATACTGCTGTGTCAAACCACAATTCACATTTCAATACACATTAACATGCTCTGTATTAGTGATAATTCGTTCCTTATTCATATTTTCTACCATTTCAAACATGTTTAACAATATTAAGAGACAGATGTAATCAAACATTCTTATAGGAGTGTTCCTATACCTGTTTTGTAGCTTCCCTAGACTCGTCTTACAAAGTTCTACAAATAGTGAGATATTTCGGGGCTGAAGTCAAATTGTGGCAAAGCTAACTGTATGAAACATTTTTACCAGTAAGGGAAAACTTAATATACTTATATACTTGGCAAACATAGCCAACCAATCATCCCTCGAAACATAATATAGAAAACTGCATTTCTTATAGCAGCCTGTCTGTAAGACAGAGCATTGAAAGTTGTAGACTAATCGAGAATGAAGCTTTTGGGAAAACGCTTGAAATTAGTAACCTTCTCATGTAACGATGTTAACATATTATATTTTTTAGATCTGATGTTTTAGAAACATATGCAAATGATTCAAAGCTGCCGTTTCATTTTAAAAGAAGTGTGCGAACTTTTCCCTAGAGCCATCCGTTGCTATGCCTATTATATAGAGACATGGAGTAAGCACTCGGGTAAAACAGATAACTGTAAAAGCAACAACTTCTCCGAAGTATAAACAACCATATTAGGATTAACCCGAATAAACCGCGCAAAAATCACGTAGAAAGTAACAGATGAAATCGTCAAAAATGATTTATCAATCGCCTGTGATATTTATACTAGCCATTCGCCCACATAGAACTGAAATGGCTTAAAGCAACAACATGCACACTGTAAATCACAAATGTTCATCTACGATGTAAGAAAACAGATACGGGGGATAACGGTACGTGTGAAAAAACCAGTTTCTAGTAAGACAATGCTAGAATAAGTAATCAATGTGTGAATCAGTGCCAAGAGCTATCGAGTACCAATGGCTTAATCAATTGCAAGTTGCCCGAAAAGCCGTCAACGTGAAACAAGTAATTTGTAGAACCTACATCTGAACACGATAAGAACCATTGCTTAAGGTCTATTTAAAAAGTGTAAAACATAGGTGCAAACAAGTATCAAATCTTTATCACTGTTTATAAAAGCATTAATTGGGAGTTATATATATATATATATATATATATATATATATATATATATATATATATATATATATATATATATATATATATATATATATATATATATATATATATATATATTATGTATATATATTATATATATCTCTATATATATATCTCTATATATATTAGAATGATAAATCGATAGATACGACGTCGAAATATCTAGGAGACAATGCTTCCGATGAATTCTTGATGCCTGAGTCTCTTTAGCGCCAAGGTTGTATTCGTAACCATGGACAAACGTTGCCTGTTTGCGGTCAATGAACAGGGTAGCCTTCAATCAGCCATCTACTAAAACATACGAAATTCATGTGTCCTTCTTTGTCACGCAATAATTAACTGACATTATTCTCTTACTGAATGCTTAAAAATAATTTTTTTGAAACAGAAATTCCCTGTGTCGTTTAGATCAGTGTGTTTCTGGCATAGGCGTTGTAAATAACGGTGTTCAACAGTAGACGATAATCAGACGACAAAAGCACATACAACCTAATCGATAATGTTTGCATGATATCTCCGATTCACTGTAATTTACAACCTCTCACTAGTTCAACACCCATTTTCAAATATGTTTTGTAGAAATTACAGTAAATGTCATGGCCATCTACTCTCTTTTCTTCATGTTGGACCAATGGTTTTCAAGCTTTTCCGATTTGAAAACGCCAAGATTATATCAGGCAAAGCGCATCACCTGCTTCTTCCCACGGATCCAAACGAAATGCCAAAGGCAACAATACTGACGTTACGTGTGTGTAATAACTGATGCGATAGCAACGTCAACTCGAGGTCACAAACGAGAGAACGTCACGGTGAAGCGGAAATGAGCCGTTTCTACTGTTCGAATGGCATGTTACCATGGTAACTTGAGAGGTCAGCTGCAATTTCGAACGCTAGTGTAACATCTGAAACATTGATGTATTATTTTAAATGACCAAAGAACCTAGTTGTATTAACTCGTTTACGGTATATCGAAGTCTAATAAATTTCTCTATGTTTACAGCGAAGGTTAAGCGTGCCTTGGCATAAATGACAGTATCTGGACAATCAGAAAATAAAAATACATCAACAGGGCAAAACGAGGAAGTCGACTAGATAATGTTTCATTTTGTTTTATTTGTTGTGTACTGGATTGCTCCTGCTCAAGTGGATACGTCCCAATGATGGCATTTGGCATTAGGCTCAATAGTAAAAAATTAAGACTTGTCCCGGAAATTATCATATTCGGACCGAGCAGTTAACCAGTACATTGGCCCGATACTTTATTCGGCCGCAAACTACCAAGAAAGCATGCAACTTGAAGGCACCGACTATGATCGGCTGATCAAGCATTAGTCACGCGATACACTGAAAGCTCCATAAGCTGTATCTTTCGGCTATTTTTTGCAGAAGTTTTGTTTTGTGGTTTCCCTACACTTTCTGCATTGAATCCCTAAACTGTACTTTGATGCCAAGTATTTAGCATATCAACACAACCTATATGAGTATAATCTCCATTGTTTTTGTTGAAAATTGTATTCAAGTCCGGACTAGATTTCATTTGTAAACAATGAACAACGATCACTACTCACATACAAGCTGTGTTGACAGAAAGAATACTCGAAATTGCTGCATGACAAACGGATTAGAGTCAGACACGGTAGTTGATATTCAGAAGCAGAATACTGAAAAACTTTCCACAAGTTACAGCTTATGTCCCTTTAAGCACTCCAGGAACATCGCCAATAAAAGTCCCTCGAATAGCCTCGTTTCTATGAAATTTTACATCAAAAATACCACATACAAGCAAAATCAGGTCTGAAAAACCCTTGACCTGGAAGAAGAAATTTGTGACGGATTCTCAATGCTTCAAACGGTTATTAAAAAATACGAAGTGGAATACATCGCATAGTGAAAAGACACAAAAACACGAGTAAACCAACAATCAGAACTAACTCGCAAAAGATGGTGAAAGTCAATATATGAGAGAAGAAAAAGTAGCCATTGAGGCGCGCAATCTAGTATTTGTGTAAGATACTCGAGGGATGCGAGCACACGTGATGTGCACTTTGCATCAGCATCAATCTCTTCATGATTTGTATGATTAAGTTTTTAAGGAGCATGAGCATTTGAGCTATACATCATTGCAAACAAAAAATTGCTTTTTTTTACAAATAAGTCTTCGATGCCTGAAATTTTGTCACATCTTGTATACCACCACCTTTGCTGCCACTTAGCCCACACGCTGCTCCATCGCAAACATGTAATATTTTGGTGAAAATATTTCGGATGCACCGATTAGGATCTGGCAATCACGAAACGTAGGGGAGATTGTTGTAACTGTACTCTATTCACGATAGTTTTGAATATTTACAGTTTGGAGTGCACAAAGCAACGCACAAGCTTTTGACTTCAGAATGTTCCGTATTGTAACTTGGTAGATTTTCACTTTGTTTATAACACAAGTGCCTTGAAATTCAAGTCGTGTCCCTTCCGGTCATGTTGACGGTGTGTTCGGTTGACAATGAACATGTGACGTAAAAACAGAAACAAATCGCGTTCTTCCTTGCATTTCTGTGTTATCATTTTCTTCCAAGGAGATGAGAACACAAACCACAGCATATCCAATTCGGATGCCGTTTTTTCCTTTAGGCTAAGATCATGGTTAAATCTCTCCTAACCAGTAAAAGATATTGCACATTTCCCTTTACTACTTAACACCTTCTAGACGTACTATTTCATTAATTTAAATCTTAGGATAAGATATTTGCGTTATTCAAAAGGATGACAGAATGCAAAGTTAGCTAATCATATCGGTAAGGCGTGGATAACCCTCCGGACAGGCAAGCACTCGTAAAAACAGACGATATTATTCATTTATCTCTAAAGATTAATATAGATATCGTTATATTTATCACGTGCTCTATATGTTTGTACTATATTTGAGCTAATATGCTGTTTATTTAGATAATCACTATTGTTTAATGTTTGTATACTGTAGTGCTTTGGTTTGCCATGTTGTATATTACGACTCATTAGAACTAAATTAATTTTGTTAGTCTAATATATAATTGTACAGTATCAGATAATGTTGAAATAAAGAATAAACTTATGAAAAAGTGAGTATGAGAAAACTCATCTCAACATACAAACATGAAACGTGTACAAAAACAGCTATTTACATGCTGATTAAAATTTTCCGATTGAGATATGTCATGCCTTTCGACCTTTAGACTTTTTCCATGAGCAGCCTTTGTATGTTTCTACAGCTTCTTACGTGAAACCGACTTATCTAGTGTCCCTTGTTTGTCAGCCAATCAGTAGAACTGTCCGGATGTGTGATTGACGCAAAGATAAGTGAGGCGCGATATTGAATTCTGTAATTGCATCGCGCTTTCCAACAATAACAGACACGTTTGAATCAGACTGTGTATGTCTTCTTTAACTTATCCGACACTCAACCAGCAGTCACACAATTTTGAATGATATATAATATTTCCTCGGTAAAAATATCTTATTTACTGAAAAATTTTGCTAACATGTCATAATGTCAGTCTAAGTCATTCATAAATAAATAAATAAATAAATAAATAAATAATAATAAATAAACACACACATATTATATATATATATATATATTAGTGTCTGCGTATATATATATTAATATATTATATATATATATATATATATATATATATATATATATATAATATATATATATATATATATATATATATATGTGTCTGCGTTATATATTGAATGTTCACAGCATAGATTAGATAGAATATTTGGAAGTCATGTTCAGTGTTGATGCCTCAAGTGTAACTTATGTAAATAGGCTCTTACTTAGCAAGAGCCTCTGTCTGGCTAGAGTTCACTGACTTTCCCTTGATATCTTGCTAGCGGATGTCTTAAATTAGCCGTTTATTACAGGAGGTAAAATCATAAAGGCCTTTCATGCTGCAAAGGTGAAAGTTGTCGGCCGCATAGACCATAGCGATCACATCGAACCAGTTAGACCTTAATCAATGCGATGTTCAAATGATAATCATGGGTTCTGCTCTGAGGCTCAAAGGTAATTGCATATTGATAGCCCCTTTACAGAGTATTTCGCGAAGACGTCAGCAACTTGCTTGCCTGTATCGGTCGGTTTTTTTTCCATTCTATATTAAGAGAGTAAATTAGATTGCCCCTTTAAAATCATGCCCCTTCGCAATGAGAATGCAAAAACTACGTTTAAGTATTTTCCTTTAATGTTTTAGTTTGGTTATAGCGACTTCATATTTCCGTCAACATCAAGAGACAATGGTTTATTACTCCTATATAAACATTTTACCCTCTTTACGATTCACTAAATATGTATCAATCTAGGTAAACATCACATACTCGTATCAATCTAAATAAATCATGATATAGTTCTTTCAACGTTTACGCCAATGCGCCATTATGTATTTATGATGTATATATTGAGACTTTGGTCCTTTATCATGATCGTCAGTTAATGCAAATTTAATACTGTTGTTTGTTTCACATAGTTAACAAAATTACTCTTTAGAGGGTATATTGACGGTGTATTTAATCAATTATAGGAGGACAGGACTACAAAATATTTAATTCATTAGAAAAGAGGAAGACCATTTAAAAAGTGGGAATAGTTGAATAATGGAGAACTTTTCATACTAAGTATCCTTTGTAACAGAAAAGATACGGGCTTTTCCGTCCACACGATTAAGATATGGGTACATGTTCGTAGAGGTTAAATATAAGAGTGACGCAGCTTCTGCAATATTTTTATGGACATATCAACTCACGCTTTCAATATTTTATTTGTACCGTGGTTATTTTAATGGTTTCCATTCCCGTCAGCATCATAATGTCGTATGAATATATGACATACATTTTCGGCCGTCATAGAAAACAATTTTTTAAACACATCGGGGATAACAAAGATAACTCGTAAATTTCTTTGGTTACGTCAAAAGATGTACATAAAAATGCCTGCATTTATCAAAGTTGGTATTTATTAATATGTATGTACGTTGATATGAGGGTGGATGCGTGGGTGGGTTGGTAGTTAGGTGGGTATGTAGGTAGGTATGTATGTATGTATGTATGTATGTATGTATGTATGTATGTATGTATGTATGTATGTATGTATGTATGTATGTATGTATGTATGTATGTATGTATGTATGTATGTATGTATGTATGTATGTATGTATGTATGTATGTATGCATGCATGCATGCATGCATGTATGTTATAGGGTTATTCACAAAATACGGCCCTGTATGGACGAGGGCTCAGTGAGTGACGTATTGGACTCGCCTTCGGCTGGTCCAATACGTCACTCACTGAGCCCTCGTCCATACAGGGCCGTATTTTGTGTATAACCCTATTATTATACACCTCCCTCCATTAATCGTTCGTATAAACTAATACTATGGTAAATTTTGAGGGATGCGGCACACGCGATATGAGTGAAACGCGCGCGATTGTTGAAATAAAATTGCTACGTCAAAGGTCAAACAGGCGCGTCGCGCGTCTCCCGTATTCGGGACTCCGCGTACTATACAAAATACGGAAAGTTATTGGACTGTCAAACTCCCATACGTTACGGCAGTAGGTGTATAATAAATGAATGTATGTATGTATGTATGTATGTATGTATGTATGTATGTATGTATGTATGTATGTATGTATGTATGTATGTATGTATGTATGTATGTATGTATGTATGTATGAATGTACGTACGTATTTATGTATCTATGTACGAATGTATGTATTTATGTAAATATATGTATGTAAGCTTAGGCATTTATGAAATATACATCCATTTTTACGCATGTCCTTGTATTTGACGACATGGCATGAGTATTCAATGTAGTTATTTTACAATCTTACCAACCAATCATTCAGTCTTTCGGATGGTTAATATATGTATATAACTGTCTCTTTCCCTCTTACTTCTCTCGCTGTTACTTTCTACCAACCCTATGCAACTACTTTGTACCTACTCAGAAATCCTCTTGTCCACCAATCTACAGATCTGTGTAATCCGATAAGTCAAATGGATTTTCCGTTTAAAAAGTATGTTGGTGGCTTCGAAATAATGATTCCATGCAAAGAGTCCCCTGAAAGCGACACACATCTTGAGAAAACGTCAGGACAATTTCTCGAGTCGCTAGAATTTCAAGAATGTTCTGACAACGCAACAGTCCTTGCGTTGTCGGGCAAACGTCTCTGTCTCTACGCCATTTTGCGATAGGTAACTAAAACTTCGAAGATATTCCTAACACATTAACCTCGTTCTAGCGTTCGGTTGCGAAAGGCAAGGTGCAACGTAATTACCTACGTCATCGGCGTGATATCGGATCCTGGCATTACGATATGCATTTATCTGTTTAATTTGAGCGACCACAGTGCAATTCTGCCCCTTGGCGATAATCGCTCCTTCGTTTTGCAAAACACACATGCTAGATTACCCGAGCTACGCGGGATTGGGTCTCAACGCTGAATATCCAGCTGGGTCTCTGCAAGGCAGATATTAAAAATACCACTCCAACAAGCCTGCTGACAGAGGTCGAGAGCTGTCTTCTGAATAGACGCGGTTTAATATGGCTTGCATCGCGACCTATGTAATCAGCTCAAAGGAGCGATTAAACACAATATAAACAAACACAACGTTACGGTGCCAGAAATTATCATTATACAATGTGACATTAGCACTAATTTTCTTCTGCATCAAACGAATCAATTATCTCCAAGATAATCATGCTGGTTAAATAAATTATTTTTATGACTTCAGTATCCTCTATTCTGTTCCCAGTACTACCGACTCATATCGCATCAAGAATATCGCTCACTTGTTCAGTCTTCTGTAATCTGTTGTGCAAATACTCAACCTTACCTGATCAGGGAAACTTAGAGTTCTCGGCGTTTGCTTTGCTTCTCGAAGTTTACCTGATATTCTAACGTTAAACAGCGGCAACTAGCTGGCATTAAACCGAAAATTTGCCATGGCACAATTTTCTATAATGTTTTACTCCTAAATTATCCGCTTAATTTTCTTCAAAATTATCATATTTCTCAGGACGTTCTCAGCTTGAACATTCAAAGTATTGGTGACATAGATTGGTGGCCAAGAGAATACGAAGAAAGTGAGAAATGTAAAGAAAGATACATCTACGACTTTGCTATGTATCGTGAATATCCTTGAAGTAAATTGCATTATGCTAACTGTCCAAGGAGAAACATGAGGACAGAACAAATGACAGGTAATAAGATACAGGCAAGGCAAAAAGTTATAAACAGATTTATAGACAACCATGTGTATGTATGTGTTACGGAATGGTACAACTCACACGAGTCGAAGGAGCCTTTCTTCTCTCGTTGCCATTTTCCCCTGCTAAACGACAACTGAGTACGAGCCTTCGGTGACTTCACAGTTGGCGTCCATTTACTACATTCATCGGCTTCTCACTGTCAGTAATATGTAGGACGATTCCAACTGGCTCTTCAAAATTCCCAACGCCGATACGAAGAGGTGTATTTTTCGAGGGTTTTGAACTGTCGACATAGACGGCGTTCGAGTATCCGGAGACTGCCTCTCGTTTGACGTCTTGTAATTTCTCCTGTTGCAACGGCACAGAGTTTTGATGCCTTGCGTTCAATGCGCAAGTGCAGATATGCAAATGACTGTTCGGTGGCGGATTCGACAGAGAGGAAAGATGTTTCTTAACCCTTCGCAGTGTCCACAAGTGGTCTAATCGCACTGATTGATCGCAAGATATGGCAATCATTAATTAAGAGCTCTAAGAGTAAATTGAAAATGGAAACGTTAAATCCACCAATCAGTGAACACTTCGACGCCCTCGGTCATTCTTTGAATAAACAATCCAGATGAAATCACAAGCGTGCAATTTATCTGAACTGTCAAGAGAGAAAGCAATTGAATGATAAGTTTCCATGTCTCTCTGACGTCAATCACTCTATTTCATAGTAGTGAGATCGCAGAGTATATGGCATGAAGTTTTAGTCATAAAACTAGAAAAAATAATCTAATATGCACAAAAATTTATTTAATGCCATTTCAATTGACTTTGAAACCGTATCCTGACAAGCAAATTTATATGCCAAGGGGAAAAGTAATGATACAAACGAAAGCATCCATGTGTGAAAACTGCAATCACTCTGATGCATATTAAACGTCAAAATTTGAAAAGCAATGTGAGGTTGGTCCGTATTCCATTAATGCCTTTTCGTGATTCTACAATGTTAAGTGCAAATTAACAAAGAAAGCGTGGAAAAGGTCTGAAGCTGGACAATTGAAGAAAAGTGTTCTGGTCAAAACACGATTTCCTAGTATGCCCAAAGGAGTAAAAAACAATATCCAATATTTCGCGTCAAATAATGTTTACTTCTTTATTTCCATGACGGATAACGATATCCCAGAAGGCACATATAGACCTTTTTATTGAAAAGCAGGAAATACATAATTGAACGTCGAAAGAACATAAAAACTGTCTCGATAGTTAGGTAGTTTGAACACCTGCCGCCGCCACGACCACTGGGCAAAATGCTTGATATACAACAATATATACACATATACTGATTCTGTACATGTGTCAAATACATTAAGTATACAGTACGTATGCTAATAAAATGCAAAACTACAGTGTACACTTAGTGTGCAAAGATCATCATAGAAATACGCTATGCATATCAACGTATTGGAATGTTCCATATACAAAAATATACGCTGCATATGCAATTAGTATTGTGTTCCCTATATGTCAATATATGTAAATATGCTAAGTGCATATCAAGCATTTTGTCCAGTGGACGATTTTATATTGGATATATTCAAGGTTAATAGATAACTCAGATTTAATCTCCACATGTATAACTCTCAATGTGAATATTCTAGAAATAATTAAGCTATCCATCTTCCTTATCGAGGGTCATATGCAAACCAAGAAAGACAATCCTTGCTACTGTGGTCTTAATTCGTGGATCAATTGAAACATTACTTCACAGGTGCCTTGGTTAATTAATAATTTGTCAAGCTTGGTACAAACTTGGTGTGGTTATGATTGGTTTGCGGTGCTTTTGTAAAATTACCGGGGATTACAAGTTGCCGAAGGCTATGGTAATATTTTCGGAATCTTTAGATAGGGTTGAGGATAGACTGATATGAAGTTTGACCACCAAAGACAAGTGTTTTTGCAGGAGCGAGTAGTTTTTGGGACTTTGGAAAGGGGTTTGGAATAGATTGAGATCATTACAGTGTAAATGTCTTCGGATAAGGGTACCTATCTCCAGTTGTTCATGACAAGAACTTAAAAAGCGGCAAGGGAAAATTTGACGATGAGATTCAGGCCTACGTTGAATAATTACGAGATTAGGTATCGTACTTTTTCCCTACATTTACCAAATCACGCATAAACGTAACGTTGTTGATTTTGCTGCAACATTTTACAGTAGAAAACAACAACAAAAGCAAGATATCTGGAAAACAAATTTAATATATAGTGTGCTAACGTCCCATCAGGAAGTATTAGTTTTATTGGTGCACCCAAAAACTTCATTGTATCTGTATCACACCATACGTTTTCAGATATCTCTGACCCATGTGGCTGTTTTGAATCACCAATACGTTGGGCTATTTCTGAGAAGGAATGACCTTTGCAATACAGCTGAACAACCTTTCCACATACTTTGATTGATATACATTTCTGATCGACCTCCTAATTTCTCTGTTGTATCATTTCTGTGAGTAAATTTCATTTCGCCAGTGAAACTGATAGCTGCTGATTACGCATGAGCATGGCACTTCGTTTCTAGACATCATGCTATTTGTCTTGTGGTTTTATTCAGACTGTTAGATGTTGCAACAAACACAGTAGCCTTTACGACTGATGAAGTAGAGTTAGGAAAAAAGTACTAGTAATTACTCAATATACAGGTAGCTATATCTCAACGCCGTTTTCCTAGCCGTTCAGTAATACAAAAGCAGCTCGTCTGAGTAATTGGAGGCATAATGCAAGTTTCGTAGATGTATGATAATGGTGTTATGACCTTTCAGGTATGTTCCTACTTATCATTTACATTGCACACACGATTCTAATACCATTTATTATTTGCACTTCTAATCAATAGAAAACAAAATAATGATGTCAACAGGTAACCTAAACACTTTTGTTATAATCACTTGTATTATCTTGGCTGACGAATTTTGGTTTTAATTATGTTTTCCAAGACGTTCGACCCTGATATGCTGCAAACTATTATATCGTTCGTCCCTTTGTTACACACAGCTTGATGATTTTAAATTAAAATTTCATCCAAAGGTGATGAAAGTTTGCCTGCAATGCGCCATATTAAATCAAAGCAAAACGAGATCTCTTTCATGTTATGCATACCTTCTGTAGTTCACAACTTTGATTTTCAATTTTCGAGGGTTGTCGCCTCAAAAGGTCTGAAGGCAAATACGTCTTAATCCATAGACATTTAAATGAAACATCTTTCCAGCCATCTTTCCTTCGAACGGGTGCGTTCTCCAGACTACCTGTCTCACATATCTATTTGAACGTTTTGTAACCTGGCCTTTCTCCTATACGATATCAACCTGATCATGGTTATTTTAAAAGCATTGCATCTTATGCCTAAGCCGTTCAAGGTATTTCCATAAGTCTGTATAATGTTCTAGCCACGAGTGAAATGAATGTTATCAGTAAGACACATCGTGGACGTCTCGTCTTGGTACTGAGTCTCCAAATGCGTTATCTGTGCCGATTTCACGATATGGAACCGCAGCATATTGCACGAGCGAGGAAGTGTATATTCTATGACCTTCAACGTCAACAAACAATCGTACTGTAGAATTCAATTAGTCTTTTCTCATTCCATTTGTCCTTGACTGTGATACAAACTTTGCTCTCAGCTGACAAGGATAAGGCTGGTACATTAACCCCATATAAAGCCATTTATTGTCTTTGACGATCACGTGGGTTAAAGACATTCGGACTACCGGGTCACCTTAATTAGGCTATAACGTTGATGAAATCGACTGACAAACATGGACGGGTGAAGTTTCTACGCAAATTGCCCTAGTTGAACAATTTTCCAAGAAATATTGCAAAAAGTGACTTTGGGAGAAAAAATGACCTTGTAGTGTAAACCATAAAGCATGCTGACTTGATATTGACACATGATATGCCGTTCTTTGCTGTGCCGATATGCCTCGAATGTCTAGTATACGCTGTGAACTACCGATGGAGGAATCGTTGCCGATTTTAGTTCGGGATCACGGATATAAAAGATATATTCAGAACACCTATTTTGCAATATTAAGCCATGAACCTGTTACATATAGTGTAGGCGGTCGCTGCCCATCATCAAAGATAGGCTGAATGTATCCAACGCTGGCGGGTTCGTCGCCCACGACAGGCAAGATGTCGTTTAGAAAGTGTGCTAATGCTCATCGACATTTCAGACCGCTAATAGGATTATTGCTGAAACTTGCCAATAAATGACTACAGCTTCATGTTCTTCTCCCTAAAGGACATTGAGGTGTGCGGCGATGAGCTTTTCAACTACATATGTACATCTGTATACCATGTTGCTATTGTTGACAGCAAGTGAATTCTGGTCCAGACTAGCATTCAAATGTAAATAAAGACATTGCATTTTACACGCAGACACGATGTTTTTTGCAAAGTAGATAGTTTGAGTTTAAGCATCCTTTTGGGGTAGAACAAGTAACTGCAGTAGACATAATAACAAATTTATAAAAAAACTGTGTAAAGGTCATCAAAAATACAGCAACTGACCCTAGTCCTTCAATATTTCTGCAGTAAGTGAACGAATAACATCAGTCAGTACGCTTAAGTACAGCACAAATTGACCACGGTCTAGGTCGAGTGTGAATCAAATTATTGAATGCGATTTCATTTTTGAGCTAAAGTGACTTTTCCGTGCTAACACAGCTGTATATTCGGCATAATTTTCTGTGGAACAAAAGGAACGCACAAATTAGAGTACATTTTACTAGCGTATCCTGACAACATTTAAAGAGGTTTAACAGTATGACGTGTGAGATAAAATGTTATAAGGGAGTTTCACTATAAATGCAATGACATTGTATTTAATCTAAGCCAGAGCGTATTATCTGAAGAAGGGGGGAGGTCTATTACTTTTAACAATTCAGAGAAGCTACTGACAGAAATTATTCATGAAGTTAACTTTAAAAAGCAAGCAAGGCCGAAAGTCCCAAGATCTGTGTTACGCAGAATCCTTTCTTATCAGTATTAAGGTTAAAGGTCGGTCAAAAAGTAGATGTTGTACCAGATTGAATAAAAAATGCATTTCCCCCCGCTGGCTATATAGATATATATTTACTCAGACAACTATTACAAATACTCTTTCCTTTACAACGGAAAGCAATGTGAACCTTTGAAGTGTTAGACCACAGAAGACTAATTATATTACACTGTCTACGTATGTGGTGAATTCTTTCTCGCTAATGATGGAATACAACACCCGTTGAAAACCAGAATCTGAGAGTTAAATCTCTAGACATTCTTGTACCGATGTGTGTTTGCCTATACGTATAGTGTTTCGGATGCATGTGCTTTGGGTGTTTGTATCGAAGTCTTTGTGTTCACTATGGCTGCATGAGATTCAAATCACCTTCTGCAAGATGATCGATAAGACGAAACACAACAGGTGAAAGGAAACCCTGCCCTTGAATGGAGATTTTCTGAACCCACTTCTAGGGGGAATTTAACTTGAATTTCGAAAATGAAAATGTATGCAGTGTCATGGAGTCTGATAGTGAACTAACCGCCGGCAGTTTCGTGCATCCCGTGTTCCATTAATGCGTTACTGGCGTCTGTATCAGTCGATGCCTTTAAGACTAGCTCGTCCTTCAACAGCATATGTACAAGACATTCGCGTTGTAGACTGATTTAAGTGTTTTCTAGTGAATGTTAACAGAGTCACAATGAAGGAGCGGTGCATAGTATCAAAGATGAGGCCTGAAACGGTGCCATAGACTATTACATGTAGAATCGTTCAGCAAAACAACTGATATTTCCGTTGTGTATGCACGTACGTAGGTTGTCTTATCAGAACGCACTCGTACACAGTTGAAAGTAGGATAATTTCCCGTTTTTAGCTCTCAAAGTATCTGCGTGCCCCTATTTCCCCTGTTTACCTTTTTTGTCATTTTCCATATCTCGATCTCTGTCCACCCCCTCCCGTCTCTGCACATGCCACTTAGGTTTATTCGGCTCCTTATGCCGGAGTTTATCCTCGCCACAAAGTATAACTTGGCGTAATTATGATGCTAATGGACAATAGCTAAATAATATTGCTACCCATCGATCTAATAATGAACAATTTACAACAATATCATTTTCACAAGTATAATTCGAGCACATCAAAGAGAAAAATCCGAGAAACTTGCTTGATAATAAGCATTGTTTTTGATTAAAAGTTTGACTGTCAGTCTACATGATATAAAACCCACTTCTTCTTAAGTGCAAAGCAATTATCCTACGCCTGGTGATCTCGATTTTGAACTTCTCAAAATGCTCGTGATAGCTTTTCGTACTATCTATCCTTTCCAAGCCACTTTTCAAAAACGAGGTTAGACGCCATCTGGAGAATATCACTGACAGTGGAACGTGTCTGTCTTCTGTGCTTTGGGGAGAAATACATGAAATCGTCTACATACATGCTTCTCTAGTCTAAGTGTCGCCTTGTTAGCAAATACATGATGTACGCTGAGCTTGTCTCGGCAACGTCAGTTTTATTTCAGTAGCTGTATCTTTTCAACAAACTGAAATTGTGGATTTCCGAGTACAAAACTCGCACTTCATCAAAAACGTATATACTAAGGCGAACAGTGACTTTGGTTTTACGCACAAGTAGTTCGGCATGGTAGCGCTATTTGATAAATATACGTGCAACGATAATTGGAATTTAAATGTCAGGCTGCAATGGGATATAGGCAATCAAGGCAGACATGCTGAAATTAAAATATAATATTACGTTTTGTAAATCTATCTTGCTTTTAAATATCAGGTTATTCAATACCATCCTATCTATGGGTGGCATTTGTAATCACTCATAATAACGTGAGCCATTAGGTTTTCCCTATACACTTGCTTATATCTCGAAATTAGATACATGCGTCAGGCTTTATTTCATATCCAATTCTTCTTCTGTCTGATAATTTATATTTATTAGTCCCTTTTAAATCAGCAATCATCATTTGCCCTTTTTGCTACCGACAACAGTCGGAAACTTCATTAAACTAATTAACTCTATCTAAATAATGCCTCGGTTATGAAAAATATGATTATACACCTCCAAACGTCACTAGCGAAAACTGACAAATTCAATATTGCGTTCTTTGCAATCGCTCAATTGGAATTGGCGTCGAAAGTAAGATTGTGGATGGAGGTGAAAGAAGATCATGGCACATCTGATAAGACTCTGACTTTGTAAGGAATGGCGAGCTATAGTTATAATCTGCATCTTTTGTGTGAAGTTGTTTCAACTTTTAAAGAGAAAATGCTGAGAGAGAGAGAGAGAGAGAGAGAGAGAGAGAGAGGAGAGAGAGAGAGAGAGAGAGAGAGAGAGAGAGAGAGAGAGAGAGGAGTGGGGAGGGAGGGAGGGAGAGGGGAGAGTGACAGAGGTAGATAGAGACAGTATACATACATGCTGTACAGGCAGACAGAGAGAGAGAGAGAGAGAGAAAGACAGAGACATTCGAAGAGAGAGAGTCCTTTAAAAGAAATATATGACGAAAGGTTTTCACAATGTAAACCGTCATGACTCGCACTAACATGCGAAGAAGTAAAATGTACATATATTTGATTTGGATTCAGCAAATGTTTCATTCAATCAATTCGTCTACGTATATTTGCCTAAGTTGCTGGCCAAAGTAATAGTACGCGAAAGGTCATCCAAAAATGTTGGGATAAATACACGTCTTATTTACTGTGACGTACTTTACCCAAAGACGTACCCTCCAGCACTTGGCTAGGTCAGCCCAAATAGGCACGCATAAAATTAAGGAGATGAGTGAATGGAGAGTCTATTGCTAAAATGTTATCCAAAGAAAGTGGTTTAGGCTATCAAATGCCGAGTTTGAACATTTATTGATAGAGGAATAGGCGAAAAGGTTAAAGGTCACAGCAAGAGTTTGGGACAAATTGGGTTCTGCTACTAACTTCTTTCATCGAATGATCAACCATGCTAGCCAAGAAATATGCATGCTAACAATAAGATAGGCACCTGAACATGAAAATTGGCTTGGAAGTAACCTCATCCCACCATGTTTTGTAGATACCAACCTTTATGGTTTTTGGATTATGGAACCTCCAAAAATAGTTCAAAATGACAAAAATGGCTTTTGTCGTAAAGGTATTACAAGCATGTTGTTTATATGAATAACGTACACTTGAAGATTGATCGATTCAATGTTTCCACTACCATACATGTCTACTTATCCGGTATTATTTCTATTCGAAAACGCAAGAATTGGATGTGTAGCAGAGTATTGTGTGGAGATCTATTGCAGTGCCAGATAATGAGGGCGCTCTTTGTTTTATCTGTTGGCGGTCTTTTTTCGATTTAGTTGAGTTTCAAGAAAAGATTGGAAGACGTCATAACATTGTACCATTTGAAGCGAAAGCCGAATACATAGCCAGAACTTTTAGCATTGCTTACCAAATGTATTGCCAAATTGTATTCTTCTTTTACAAAATTTCTCTGTCTAGTCATAGATGTTGTGTCAATATTGAAGTACACATTACGCGGATTCAAACATTAAATATCATTTTACCAAGCGTCGTCCAAGGACCAATACTTTCAGTGGTATTGTCTTTTTTGTAACATTTCATCATCATATTTCAATATCACCTCTTAATACGTGACTCTAAAATTATTGACGGATGGTTCGAATTTTGGTAAAAGAGGTGGTTTTATGGCGCAACTCTCATAATCTGACATCGTACGACCGTTTCTGTCATTCGAAAGGGGCGCACTGAAGGTGTATGTATTATCGTTCTGATTGACAATTTTCTCAAAAAGTCCACAAGGCAAGGTACGAACGCAGCACCCTAAATAGGCCATGCATGCGCTAATTGGGTTTAGAAAGTGTCCGTGTTCCCACGCTCAAATTATATGCATGTACTCATGCACTGACGAACTTTCGAATTTCGGATCTTAAAAGTCAGTGGCAATATATACGCAGACTTCTTCAAAAGGATCAAAAGGCGGTACGCGTAGAATCGCTAGTTACAAATTTGGTCGTTTATGATATGTAAAGAGCGCAGCGATCTTATTGACTAGGCGGACATTAATATTTTGAAGGTACTTCCGACACGTTTGGCTTTCCAACGGTCGAGGTTGACTCAAAATGAGTGTTTACCCTTTGATGGGGTCAACAAGGCTAGTGTGCCAGTGGACCTATTAATATTATGGTAGTGCAACCGGCGAATGAGGCATTTATAGTGTCTACGAAAATACGTTTATCCCATAATTATAAAATTGTAATAACTTTAATAAGACTAGTGTAATGTAATTGCGTACTTTCCTGAAACTAGGTTTCCTTTTCGAAACACAGAATAGAATACTTTGAGAAGACTATCAGAAAACGGCGAGGTACAGATCAAACCGTTAGATAATGGAAGTGGAACAGCAGTTCTAGACACTGCTAATTACGTAATAGGGAAGCGTCAAAATAACTCGTCATTCAGTGATACCACACAAATTTTATGACAGATGACTTAGAACAAATAACAGAGATAAAACCTTATGACAGAAACTTATGACACAAAACATGTTGACGAGAACATATATCTACATTTCAATCTAGTAAAAACAATACGATCACTACCTTGAACACAGTAGAACAAAATTAGACATCCTAGCATCCCCAGTAAAGGAACAAACTTCAAGTGGGACAACATAGGAATACAGACAATCTATCGATTATTCCACACAATTTATCCGCTGAAGACGAATTTGAGGCGACTGATTAAGAAAGTACGGCAATTTTCGAAAAAAACGGCGTTAAAGGATCGTAGTGTTATACAGTCTCCTCCACTCTGGAGTAGAGACTGCACTGACGTTCAGATTACAGCTGTGTCTCGCCATGGCCAATCAGTTCTGTACACAAAACAGGGAAACGTAAAATACACTTTTAAATATACAAAACACACTAAACGCAAACAATTAAGATATGAATAATGTGTGGAGTTGCTTTCCTTATTACATAGATAAATATTTAAGTGCTAATTCCTCAATTGCAACGACAAAATAGATTTATTACATTTATGGTTGACAAGTATTACATTTATGGGTGATTTTTTTATTACATTTATGGTTACCATTTATTACAATTGTGGTTGGTGTTTTTATTACATTTATGGTTGATTTTTATTAAATTATGGGTGATATGCATTTATGGGTGCACTTTATTACAATTATGGTTGATGTTACAGTTGCGGAGATTATTACATTTATGGAGGTTACACCGGCAACCTAGGTTGGTGGGGTATTGTAAGATGCGAATCTGAAATCCAAAGTTCATCGAATTACGTATTGAGTGTTTTGACGACGCATGCTCTCTTGTGTGTCGAATATTGCAATTTTAGTATGTTTATTTTTATTCACCTTTCAGCTTATTGTTGCGAAGGTTAAATCATTAATTGTACATGTCATAATATTAACCCGGTCATTTCTGTTAAAAGACCTTTTCATAGGGCTCTCAAGCCACATGAAAGAAAAAAGCCCACACGTCAGCAATAGTTTAAAATATTATCTAGGCTCGAAAATTGCTCTTCAATCGCAGTGACCTAAATTACAGTACCATGACTATGCCGTAAGCACGGAAGTGAAAACCTTGTCACCTTAGTGCAGGAATGGCGCGTGACCGATTTATTCAATAGGCAGCACGTTTATCACGCGTAACTAATTATAAGACAGCATTGCCAATAGAATCAACTACTGGCACAGACATAATCGTTAGCTCCAGCAACATCATAAATTGTAACATTCAAATAATAACAAATGGCTTAATTGTCGTGTTGATCATTAAAAAATAGTCGCTGAAATTTAATCCTTTCCACATCAAAGCCTTAAATGATGTTTCATGAGCTTATAGCCACCACAAAGAAAACGTGTTTCCTTTACGGAGGAAATGTACCGAAATTCGTTAATAGTTGTATATATTCTTGATATCGCTAACGACACACAATTAGCCGCCGATATACACTTTTATGAAGATCTGAATTTATGTGCAGAAGTAATATCATAAAGTTATACTGTGTTGATCAAAATCCTTGAGGATAGAATTTCTTGTGATCCATTCGCCGTAGTCGACCCTACCAGCGTCGACCGACATATTCCTAATTTAGAACGCTAAGCGATGCTAACTCTATCGGTTAGTGTACCATCAGTGTAAACTTTTGCATTTACTGAAATTTTGTGTGGGCAGTCCATTTTAATTTTGAAGGGTGGAAGATAGCACCTTCAGTGGTGATTTTAACAAAAGTGGAGGTACATTGATGCACCTTTGGTGGACCTCGAAATTCAAGGGATGAAGACTGAATTACAAATACATTCAGCCACATTAAGGCAATTCTTATTTTGGTTCATCATTTTTATCTGACAAACACCTCAAACACATGGCCAAACCATGTTACGAAGATCAGCGTTAATTCTGAAACAAATTAAGTGCGGTATGTTACGATGTCTGATTTGTCACGTTTTTTAAAACATGTAATGTTAATAGCGAGAACGACTGAACTTATTGAGTAAGCGCTTTAGAAAATTTGTACAAATGCATCCAGTCTATGTCACGTGACATAGCAGTCAAAATATGTAACCAAATTATTTTTCATTACAAATCCAATTAAAAACAGATGGAATAGTGAAAGGGCTCTTTTAATGCGTGTACCTTCTGCGGTATTTCCAATTTAAGCAAGTACTCTGTAAACGGGAACTGTTGTATCAAGTGTGATCCGCCCAAGTTCAGTGATTTGCCAAGTGTAGCAGAGCGGCATGGAAACTCAACCCTGATCATGTACCAAAAAAACTGATTTTGTTAATATCAATATTTACTCAGAGCATTGATAAACAAATGATCACTCATGCAAGTTCAAGTGTATTACATTTATGGTTGAGTTTTATTACAATTGTGGTTGATATTACATTTGTGGAGATTATTACATTTAGGGAGGTTACACCCGGCGTCCAAAGCTTTTACACACGCCCAAACCCAAAGCTGAATAGTCGCTCGACTAAGTTGTCACAATTTTGTCCGCGAAAAGATGTCACATCGTGACATGCACACAAATATCCTACACAGGAGCTTACATAACTTGAGAGCAAAATTTGTTTAAAGCAGTAAAGGCATTGGTCAACATTGACTGGCTTCAATTAAACGTGCAAAATAAGGTGAGCTATCGTCCGTTCATTAAGACTATCTTTAATTGCAGAGTACAGCTTTACAAATGACTTGCGCATAAACACCTCCCATGCGAAGACCTGCGAATTTGTACGGGTAATTTGTAATGTTGCAACATCAAGATATAGAGCACTTTAACAATTTTGATAAATTTGAACTATCATAAGATCCTATTCTCCCAAATTAGTTCCAATCGTGTTAACATTGATATATCATACGAAACGCCATCAAACTGCATATTTCATAACAGCAACAAACTGACGAAAATACAGAATTTTAAAAGCAATGACCGAATGTCGAGTCTGTTCAATTGTCCGATAGTCCTGAAGATAAAAAAAACATTTAGATCTGTTGGTTTTAGATACCGTACTCTATAACAACAACCAAGTCAAGTTGATGATGTAATGGTGAACACATTTAGACACGTACAAACAATTTGTAAACATAAACTTATCGTATGCGACGTATTTTACTTTATCAACAATGTTTTGTGCTCTCACAAACCTCCTTTCTAGAGCAACAACGAAACAAAGTCATATTTCTAGATTAATGTTCTTCAATCAGCTTCCCAGATTGCCTTAATTCTTTTCTTTGTCTATTTCTGAGCTAAATTAAAGATGCATTATATAACCTTGTTTATTGGCATCATAACCGTATTTATACAATGTGATAACGAGCTGAGTACGAGTTGCTCTTCTCGCTTTTACTCTACGCCAGATGCAGTCTTAAAATCAGTTCCTTTCTCGATGGCGCCATCAAGTCTACCACTTGCCATGAATAATGGGAGAAAAGTGCAAGACACCACAGAGGAATGATACCTTCAGGTCTTGCTCGCGGCTATTACAACTTTTAACTGGGTACGAATCAGCTGATATTCGTACACGCACATGTTTTTGGGGTCATACAAATTAACTTGATTCTCTGTCGAATGTGTGAGGGGTAAATTACATTAACACAGGTAAGTATCAATAAAGATGACGCTCAGTAAAGTCATGGGCCTTTGTGTGCTCGGAAGAGAAAGCTAACAATGTTCAAGTATAAAGGTGAAGGTGAAATACATGTAGCGACATTCCTCTCAAAAAATATCGTTAAAACTTTTTTAATTGGAAATATTAAATGCCTCAATATACGGTGTGTCAGATTTGAAACATGAAACCGACAAGCCAACTCGCCTTTATGAGACGCATTGGCGGGGCGATGTGACCCTTTGAAAGCGCGTTCGTGTTTTGCAATACCCTACAGGCAGAAAGAAGTGTATGTTTTGCAAAGGCAACAACTACTGCCACCACTGTGTAGTATCAATAGCTTCCTATTCATGAATTTACAGGAAACAAGTAAATATGGGTCAACAGTCTAAGTGCACTATGGCAAGGGTGTTTTATTTACCAAGTTACAGATTTTTCCCCTTTGGCAAGATCTGTGAGGAATATAAAACAGTGGTCCGGCATTCATGAATGGCAAATGCAACCTTATAAGTCTTTTTTAAATCAATCGACATCCTATTAAGAACTTACCACGTTTACATTGTATCGCATTATTCATTTCATTATCAAGGAACTTCAATTTAAGCGCATGTACGTCAATCAATACCAGTTATGAAAATTAACAAATTATGCAGAAATCCCCCCTGTATTTTTCCTACAGCTCCGGAAGCATATCTAGACCTGGCGTTGATTATGTATGTTCGGATGTATAAATTCATGTTGAATTCTTTCCAACGACTTGGTCACAGTGATATTCTACTGCTAGTATGTGATTCAATTTAAATTTGAACACATTTCGCTCGCATTTCATGACAAGGTATTCATAGCAACCTGCACAAATCTCGCTGGGTGATTCGAACCTTGCATTTTCTTTCATTCCAATTCAAGCACTCATCTCATCTATGCCGTGACGTCAGAGCACTCGTAACCTCGTTCTGATCAATAAGGGTTACCGCGATTAAAAGGGGCACCCCTGACATTCTACGAAAAGCTCTATTTCAATTCCTATTTCCGAACTTTTTTTAATTGGGTGACGAAATGGCATTTTACAGACACTGCTTTGTGGTGAAAAAAAATGCAAAAATTGGCCTTGCAATGCATCAGAGTTGCTAAACAGCAGAACACATTCAATGCCCAATTTAACATTTACACTCTCTAAGCGATTCACAGCTCATTTATTTGTCTTTAAGATTGATACTTTCGCATAGAGACTACACGTTTTATCGTCTGTCTGTCTGTCTGTCTCTGGTCTCTAGCTTACAAATGGTATTATATCGCTCCACATCGAGACACGGGCAGAGTAACAGTCGTAGTTAAATACAGAGGGTCGGAAAAGAAAGACCGAGAAACAGACAAAGGAAGAGCTCGAAGAGGGAAGCCAGAGACAGCGAGATATTTTTTTACCTAACAGGAGCGATACTTTTGGCTAAACAGGTTATATATTTAACCTGAACGTGACAATAGGAACGGCGATGTAGGAGACCGAATGGATAAAAATTACAAGTGCGCGATATTAGCAAATGCATTTCCTTCTTGTATATTGACAAGACAGCTGAACAGCAAAGCGCCCGCTACAGGTTTGATGAAACACTTGCATACGATACAGTAACAGTGTAACGCAATACATCAAGAACTGTTTGAAAAAGTCGATGACGACACTTTAATAAGTTGGTGTAGGCCGACGGCATGCTTTTATACGTGCACCACTTGATAACAGCTTCTATAGCCAATCTAATATTAACGAGCCTATATCGTAGAGCGCTTTTCTAAAGTTTAACCTGCAAAACCATTTAATATCTACATATACTTCTACACCTCTCACGAGACCAAGCTTTTTTTTTTATTTAAAACGTTACGTGCAATTCGCAGATTGAGGGCGTCCTAACACGACTATGTTAGATTGGTTCAGATTTTGATTATGAAAAAAATGATTGTGAAATCCAGTTATGCCACATCAAAACATCCATTTGCATAACGAATAACAGTAAATGAAAACCAAGCGTTTGAAGTGTACTTGAGCTTGGTTATGGTGCTTGGCTACATGTAGAAATATCACTAATGTTTTTAGGGATAAATCTCACGACAAAATGACACAGATGAGTGAGCTCAAACGAGCTGATGAACTCACTGAAGTACGAACGATGGAAACCATGTCCTTGAAAGACAGCAGCCACTAATATCTTAGTGGACATACGGTTTTAATTCTGGACATTCGAACAGTCTGCACAATCATGAAAATCTGCTAAGAGTCTTTGTTGATTTCCTCCACCCTGTACCAATCAATTTCATCTAATTTGCCAAAGTGCTATTTTGCCCTCTAATGTGTATTAAATATTCATGTGTACACAAAGCCAGAGACATAATCATTTTTTCAAAACTGTCTGAGTTTTTTTATATCGCAGGTAAACATCGCAAAATCGGTTGCCTTGCCAATTTTCTGTCTCCGGAGACAACGTATCGCAGAGATATCAAAGCTTCCTTGAATATTTAATGACCTAGCTTAGGTGACAATTCAATATTGATAGCCCAGGCGTCATTAGTCGAGTATCGCGTCTCCATGGCCCGCGGAACTTTAATACGCTGTCCAATCGAGAGTGTAATAGTGTGCGCTCTCCCCTTTACGCTATAATCGGTCATAATCACGAATACATCAGCACCAGTTAGAATACAATTAAACGAGGTTCCCCTCTTCCCGCGTTTCTCTAAAATGTTGGATAGAATTGTTGTATAAACGGGAAAATAGCTCGCGAGAGTTGAATGGTCTTGTTTTCGTACACAATTCGATTTACGGAGGTCAGTCCATCTGTTAGTCAACACGGGTGTGTAAAAGAAGTCTTTATGATTTATTTCGAGTATTGCGTTACCATGACAACGGATATTTTACTGTTTCTTGGTTCTTTGGCAATTATTCAAACATATAAAAATAATGATTTTTCAATAGTGTTTTTTTATCAAATGCGTGTACTCTTCCTTGAAAGGGTACCCCGCCTCTGATTCAATTCGTCAAAATGAATTTAATCAAACATTACGAGTTTGATGACAGTTCCCGGTAGATGGCACGATCGATATCATTTTCTTTGTGATCTCCGTGTGTGAATGTTTAATAACATGGAGTCGACAAACGATAAATAAGGGAATTTATAGGGTCGTAAATGTGCAAAAAAGTAATCATAGCGTTTGCGATTAGGAAGCGTTCTCCCAAATGCCTTTGGCAAGCCTCTTATATGGTAACGGCGACCTTTGTGGATTGGCTCCACATATATCCGCCTTTAGGGTCACACTGCATGATTTAAAACCTGCCCAGTCGCACAGCTTATATCTATTTGAAGTTTTGTGGGCGAAAAAGGATTTCGCATTTGACTTTCTTTTGTCAAGTATTCCACTCCGAGTACAACCTTAGGGGTTGTGACTGTGTCCACAATTCAAAGCTTTTTCAAAAGACCACGCTATTTTATATTCAGGAAAGTTACAACTATAACCTTGATATTTGGTAGGCAAGTCTTTTTTCAGTTAATTTTTTTGTAGCGTTTAACCAAAATTTGGAAAATTTAAGACTCGTTAACAGCTTTTTCACGTTTGTTTTACACTAAGCAGGCGCAAATTGATTCAAAAAGGGGTCTTTGAACTTATAGTAAAGATATAGGAGAATGTCATTATAAACACATATGGATATGACAAAGCTGGTGAGCATTCACAAGTTGCAGGGGATTTAGATGGATGCCTATCTGTTGTTTCAAAAGGTATCTCTCACCCGGATCAGGCAAGGTGCTGTAAGTCTAATAGGCACCGACAACCCGTCATTGCATGTCAGGTCACCCGTTTGCTTGCGTCACCATGAACCAGTCCGTCAAAATGAACATCACCAAAGCCTGGCGGCGAGACTGGATTGGTGTGTCGAAACCAATTACTAGTCGATGTTAGTGGCACAAGCATAATATGTTTGTTTCATTTCTCTGTTGGCATCGCTTTATACACCAACACATTGACACCAAGTGTATTCCAATGCGTTGAACTTGACCTATATGCACGTCAATTAACGCAGAGACGGTGCACATTGCGTATTAGGCATAATAAAACACTGCGTGTATCCGTTATCAAGCCCCTCAGGAAATGGGGCAGATCTGTTGCATCTTTTATTTTGGTATGACCGATCAAAAACAGTAAAATTAGTGGACACCAAGCTTGATTTTGAAAAATTTCAAAACAGTTTATGGTTGGACGTCAAATAGAGTAGGTCGGCTAACCGGAAACACACGTTTTTAGTTATTTGACCTAATTGTTTTGTTTATATCTGCCATACAAACCAGCCATAAATAAGCGCGGGAATGTGCATTGCACCGCCCTATCTGACAACGGGATCGAAGCATTTCCTGACATGCATTGATTTAGGTTATCTGTTTCCGTTGTGGGATGCATGTTTTTGACTTATAGTAGGTAGTTACTAGTTATCCAGGCAGTCGAAAGTCATATCAGATACTTTGATAATGTTTGTATCTCCTACAATGTATGTTAACTAATGGATTTATGTCTTCCTTGTCTTACACACGTGACCTTACGTTGAGGTTATCGAGATTTTGCTTGTTGTGACAAACTGCACAAGCCGTCCAAAAACTCTTGATGAATCTGAGGACAACGGACGAGGATTTTTTGACATGCCTGTTGACGTAATGAACAACCTTGTACCTTTGTCTCGCGATGAAAGTAGACGACGTTCAGTAAACCTTGTTCTTGCGATACATCAGCGGAAAAACCGAATGCATTCCATCCGCTGATTTCCTGTCGCTTGGGACTTAGAGGAACATTAGAACAGAAAAATCGATTCAAGTCAGTTACTGTAATAAATAGTGACTTAAATATCGTTTTTGAAGAATACTAACGAGTTCGTAATACTAGTCTTACAGACAATTACACTTCCACAGTAGTTGTCTATTAAAGCCCCACTAGCTGTAACTCTTGAAATTTGTTGACGTCAATATATCTTTCTATTCCCTCCTCGTTTTCTCTGAATTCTACACCTGGAGGAATATGGGCTTTCACTCCATTTGGAAACCATTCCTTAACAGTTGAAAAAATCAATTCAAATTTCATTGATTAATATTACACAGGAAACAGAACGTACAATGTCACAGTTGACAACATTCACCCCAATGCATTACATTGGACTACTCTCTACGATTTATGTGAAGCTTTCGGTCGGTGCAGATATGCACAGTATACATGTGTTTTTTGCGTTTTCGCATTGAGCTGCCACTTAATGAGTGGGCACACGTTTCATCTCAATTTAATCTTTGTCTAGTTCAAAATTGCACCTACAGTGTTATTGGATAGTTAAAAATAAGTGTTAACACACATAAATTGGTACGTTGTCATCAACTATTTTTATTTTCAAAGTAAAAATCATAATGCTATACGATAAAACTAGTAGGGCTTTAAAGGAAGAATTCTTTCAAAAATGTTAGCTCGAACCGTCATAGGAGGTATTTATATCAGGGAAGTCGTGGGCGATGTCCTCTATAACTCTTGACATGTTTCTTTTGTCGCTTTCATGGCAGTCGGTTTATGTCTTGATGATTTACAGGATGTAGTTAGAGGTGAACCTTAGCCCCGTTTGACGTATTATACCCCTGTAACATACAAAAAATGACATCAAGAATTTTCATCTGATTGAAGTTTCAATAAAAGTGAGTTACAGCCACCGCATGTCGAATTTCACGAGCTGATGCTGTTGCCATATCAGCTAATAACTTTATCGAAAGAACGCTAGGACAAGTCAATACACATTAGGCAAATGTCGACATAAAATGCTATGTAGAGCGCTGCCCCTTCTCTCTCTGTGATATTCTTCATCACTTAGAAATATGGTCGCGGTAATTTGAAGCCGAGTACTTTGAATCTTAGAAATAATTCATATCGCGTGTTTACAGTATCACGATTTCATAGAAAAATCCAAAATGACCCTTTTCACCCTATCAACTTGAAGTATATATTCAAATACACCCCTTATGTCACTTGGTCACCGTCCAAACTTCGTACAGTTATTTGGGGATGGTGAAGATAATTTATTCTTCATGGTGTCGATGATGATGTCGACTTTGGAATCTTTTCTCGGAATCTCTTACATTTATCTAAAGTGTTTATTGCTATTCGGTTTCCTTATTCAAGTTATGTCTATATTCCATGCGTTGAATTTTTTGTGGAAACTTGTACAATGATGACATGTACGGAATACATAATGAATATCCTTCACGTTGATAGGCACCATCGAACGAACATCGAACGAGCATCGTATTATACAGTAGTTTTGAACCGTATTGCTGGTGTTAAATTGATATTTTATAGACAAGTAAAGTCAGGTCATATTTGCTACGCGGCTGTGTAATTATGGCAAAGTGCGTCGAACCTTCTAAATTAGTTTTGCAAACGCACAGCGAGTTGCATGTTCTGCGTAGAATTGAATACATACCTTGTTAACGCAATGTTACGCAATGCAAAGGACACTATAGGAAGAGAACCGTCATTAGATATGGGCACAATCAGCCATTATTTGTTTTATTCTCAGTGCCAGTTAATAAACAGTTTTACACCACGTCACATGTCGCAAACGTTTCTCGGTGCTTTAAAACTTTCCAAGCCATCAGTTTTAATACACCATGCGATTGCGTGTTTTCTAACTTGTGTCAGGACAAATTGGCCAAGTGACATTAGGGTGTATTTCAATATAAATTTCAAGTTGATAGGTGAAAAGGGTCATTTTGGATTTTTCCATGAAATCGTGATACTGTAAACACACGATATGAATTATTACTAAGATTCAAAGCACTCGGCTTCAAATGTGGGCATTGAATCTATGAATAGTCATTGCTCGCATGAAAATACAAAAAGAAGTCTTAGATACTAGTCTGTTCATCTGAAAGAAACGCATCTCATTTGGTCACAATGCTGAAGCACATTTCAAATGACTCACAATCATCAAAGGCGACAACGTTTTAAAGATAGCAACGTAGGAGTGGACAATGATTCTCTTTAGTTTGTACCTTTTTTGAGTAAACAAGTATGTTCAATATGTGTTGGCTGTGAGGCTTTTTGTCATTAACCCTTTGAGTGCTGTTATTTTTCCCACCAAAATTTTAGTGAAACATTTTATCAATTTTTATGAATTTAATTATAATTTTTTGATAATTTTGGACCAAATGGATATCACATTTCATTGGCTACAGCTTTTATCAAAATTTTGGCAAAAATCTGAAAAAAAATTGATTTGGGTATATTTTATAAAGGTGACAAAAATTGACTTTGTCGCTCAAAGGTTTAATGCTGTCAACCTTATATGTTGGACACGTTATGTTTAAAACGTTATTATTTGCACACCTGTGAAAAGGTGTAATTGATTCATTGATTGTTCTTGCAAAATTTTTGGGACACGGCAAATGCATTTATAGGTTAAAAGTATTTTGATGATGTAGAAATGCGTCAGCAAAACAGTGTGACTCAATATGATCAGAGTTTATGTCAGTTTGAGTAACCAAATTGGAAGCCATTACAATCTGTTTAAAAATACAACATGAATTGACCACGAGTGAGAAAACTGGTCCGCAAAGTTCACATCAAACAATTTCACTAAGCAACCATGTGAAGAAACGAGACTGATTTTTACTCCGGAAACCTACAAAGTCTAATTAAATATCAAAAGTATCAGAGTAAGCGACCTCTAGAACGTCTAATTTTATTCAGAATGAAAAAACACAAACGTCTTGGCAAAAGTATGGACATCATTGTAAATGTATGCACGAGGTATTACGGAAGTTTAATTATTCAGATTTTGAATTTTGAAAATTTTGACATTTTAAAAGCATATCTGGTGTCTCGAAAGGGATGATGTTGCAAATGAATGAACATAAATGATTTAATGAGTAAAATATTTACATGTCCAACAGGAACGACTTTGCATGAATATGTATATTTTGCAATTTGCTTGGATAGATTAAAATAATATCAAAACGACAGCTTCACACAAAGCGTCTTTCTAACTTGTGTCAGGACAAATTGGAATTATTAATTGAAAAATCCATTTTTCAAAAAAAAAAATACGGATTCAATCTTGCATTATTGTGCGAGGTAAAGCTTATTACATCGATTGATATAATTCCTTAGGCCCAGTTTACGTCATGGTAATGACTTTTTAATTGCGCATACACTTTCCTTCTGTGGCGGTGAGTTAGCTGTGCCGTGCAGCATATCTGTGTCATGCAAATTATTACAAGAGGACGGGACGACCTGATCTGAGCACAAAATCTCAAATATAGAATGGATGGAAGAGCTTAAGTTTACCAGAGGTCAACCGTCGACCGCACACATGTTACCCGTTATCCTTTATATGGTTGCAGCATGCATTCGGGATTTGTATCGTGCTCATAAAAATTAAAATATGATAAACCATAAAAAGTACAGTAATTCATACATGCAAGTCATAGGTCAGTCAGACTAATGTAACATAAGTTGCATGCCTTTTGGAAGTACAGACGACGTAGAATATAAGGGAGTTTTCTAAAACCACTCGGCTGTCTCAGTGTTAGCAATACAGTAACTGAACTTGCTAACCAAGATCTATCGTCGCGGGTATATAAAATTGTGTCTTTACCTAGTGGTATTAAGAGTAAATTTATCTCTTGATCGAGAGTGATGAATGCTAAATAATGTCGAAATAAAAACAGGTGTAGAACATTACTGTTGCTTGAAACTGGTCCATTTTGGGGATTACATGTAATGATACTGTATTGGACTTATACATAATGAATGTTGTAGTACACAATTGCGTTTTATTCGAGCGGATTTGGTAAGTCCATGAAATGATCACATGTGTTGTCAATGCCCGTTCATTTAATCGCTATGAGAGATTTTTTTCTATTTCAATCACTCAGAACTCTTACAATTTGATGTGACATGTACGGGACATGTAATGCTTCGTGTTGGTACGTTATACGTACGTTCTGTGTATGCGCAAGGTCCTCCAAATGAACCGGGTAAAAGCGGATTTTGAAAATCCGATCTTTGCTTGTTTGGTATTTACATAACAACGTTACAACCTTTAGTTTTTGTTTGAGAGCCCTGTGGTAATGCGATTCATATGCTGGTTATCGTCGCTGCCATTTCTCTATGTATATGGATCATTTTTTCTTGTTTTTGTTTTGTTTTGTTTTGACAGTTATTCTGATTAAGAATTAAACTCCTTTGAAAGTTTGGTTATCTTACCCTCTCATCTTTCTCCCTTTCTAGACCTTCTTCGTCGTTTTTCCTACGCTTTCGTATAACTCCATCAAGGTCTTACACCCCTGCCTGTATCACTTCTGAAGGAGTTTGTCGCTGTGGCATTTGGAATTGCTTCAGTGTGATATTTTGTGGATTAAGTATTATATCTCGTCCCCCTACACATTTATGACAGCTAAATCGACTTTTCTGCCAGGTTATCAATTCGTACACAGGATAACTACAATAACTGTACATCTTGCTTCGACCCCTCATTGATTTTTGATACAGATTTGTAGCTTTAAAATGGCTATGAACATGTCACAATGATATTCAAACTATAGCAACTAACAATAGATGTTTTGCTCGAGTAAAAGAAACTTTGTTAAAATGGTAAATGTCAATGAAACCTTGAAAATGGCAACAAAGCTTTAATACTCCATTTGTCACTCGGTGATAAATGTCACTTTAGTTATTCAAAATATGTCAGAAATGTAACTATCGTGTTTCATGGATAGAAAATATATTTATGCAAGATTTTTAAGTTCTGAACTGACATGGTGAGTTCAGAAAGCTTAGATTAATGTTGCCTATGGTGTATAATGAAAAAGCTGATGTTGGTGTCTCAGTATAACAAAACACTAAAGAAATGGTCATTGGGAGCACATCATTTTAGTCTATCAATTATACTTTGAGTATGTTACAAAAAACTCTTTAAGCTTTTGAGATGGAGTATCTGTTTAACCTCACTTTTGTCATATCACATCCTCCCTTAACCTTAAACAAACATTTTATCTTTCCTGAAGACACTTCAATTGTTCTTGCTGTTTTCATTGAGTGTATTTCTTGACTGTAACTGCAACACAAACTCATTAAAAGGAAAAAAAGTTCTTGTTTTTCTCTTTAAACAGACTTTAAAGCATTAGCGTTTGCTTTATTTTATATTTATGTAGTATACCTAGTAGTGATAGAGAGATGACAGAGCCTCTTGTGACATTTATTTCAAATTAGCTTGAGTCTACAGACTCCAAACTCATTATTTGGTAGGGACACCACAGAGAAAAAACAACCATAGCAATTTCCAAAGCACCACCTGCTTAACGTTTAATTTCCGCATCAGCAGGAGACAACTGAATTAGCGCTTATCCACGCGACGGGAATTTTCACTTAACTTTACGGAGTGGAACCACAGAAGCCCTGCCGGAGCATTATATTTGACAAGCCGTCCATAAATTCAACCGTAAAAGTACTCCCCGCGTGCATTAATCACGGGAATGAAAGGATACGTAAGCACAATCTGTTACCAGGGTCTCTCACACAGCGCACAAATAAAGTCTTAAACAATCGTCATCTAGTTTAAAACCGTTCCTCGCATTGTATGAGTAGTGTAGAATTTTATGAAAGACGTATCCCAAAAAGATTAAGTTTAAACCGTATTTGTATAGGGAGTAGAACTTTCTTCTTAAATTGTCAACGTAATTAAGCAAGGAGAGAGAGACAGAGACAGAGAGAGACATAGACACAGAGAGACAGACAGACAAACTTGTCATCTAAAACTGATCAAAAGTATAGTTTGCAAAATAGTCATCTCAAATTTTATTATTCAACTTTATTGTTCATTTTTACATTTTCTCATCCAAATTATTTTACGATACCAGCACCAGGAGGTTATATGATGAAGTTGCAATTCTACGACCCGACAGTTTTTATGGTTAAATAAATGATGAAATCAGAATATAGGTTTTGCATGTTTCTGTTATTATTTATCAAACCGATAACCCACGTGCAAACAAATACGTTCGTGTGCATCATTATTAATACACATTTAATATATACTCACGTGATATATACTTTATATTCTCATTTCCACTATCATTATTAGAATTCTACTATTGTATCGCGCTTAATGATAAGCTGGCAACGTATCAGCATCCGCTTATTATTCCTAATCCGGTAACCATGGTGTAACGTTTGTTACAGTAGGCTGATAATCGATGTATCATGATGTATTAACAAAAATGAGTTTCTATACTTTGCCGTTGCTTGACCGTAGCATATTCAATACTTGTGTCTCCTACCACTGTCTCGTTACTGAATAATTTTCCCCTTAAAACACAGACAAATATAGACACAGACTCGCAACGGGTATTGTTTAAAGCATGAAGCGGTTACGTAACCATCCATGTTCGCCTCGCCTCAGGTTGCTCTCGCCTCTCTTTTCCGAAGAGTGCTGACAATGCATCCTTCGGCAATTTTCGGATTTTCGCCAATTGTGAAGCGAAAGTATGTTCGACAAAATTGTGTTGTTTTTGTCATGTGGTGCTGAGGGAATGGGCGTGCTGGCGAAAACGGGAGTTTTTGAGCTTCAGGAAAGTGAGTTTTACCGTTTTAAAAAATCCTCTCCTATTTCTATGAATATCTAATGAGTGTGTTTGAACCAAATTTGAAAGTCTTTTATCGATACTGTCTGGTTTTACTCAATGATTTACGGTCAGTCATACCGTCTTTTACACGTTCGTCAAGGAAGGACATGTTTATGAAACTGCGGGCGTGTTATGTTTTGATTAGCGTGAAGCAGTGTTTCTGGCCTGAGAGCTCACAAAGTAACTATGGTTGCTACGCGACTGGCAGTACGATGCCATCTCGTCGTATTTTTCGCATATCTCGTGCAATTATCAACCACAAACAAAGTCTCCGAAAAGTTTAACACCTTTGAAGCTCATTTTAATATGAAAAGGCAATAGTCTACCGGGACGACCATGGAACAAAAGGCATGACGCGTTGCAAGTATGTGTCTACATTTGTCTGTGCTTTAAATAAGTACATTAACAGACGGGGTTACTTTGTTGGCAGTCTGTTTAGCTTCACTGAGCATTAACACAAAGGTATTCGACAGGACATGTCAATCTAGTCGTTTAATTGGCTCTCAAAGGGCGCCTACATTTCAAACTGGTGACATATTCTTTTGAAGGTAAACTTCGGTTCACAAGTTTACGAAATAAGCTATATGACGTACCTGTTACCTACAACGAATCTCTCTCTCTCTCTCTCTCTCTCTCTCTCTCTCTCTCTCTCTCTCTCTCTCTCTCTCTCTCTCTCTCTCTCTCTCTCTCTCTCTCGCTCTCTCTCCGTACACTATATCAATGACACTCGAATGTTAGCCCAGCATAATATATAATGCATTTCAATTTCAATAATGGACTTGTGTAAGCTTGGAAAATGTTTAATCATTCTGAGCGTCGTCGCTTGATTTTTCCGTCTTATGTCCGAAAGATACATCAGCAAACAAACTTTTTTTAATAACATTAAAGCAAAACCCATGATACTTGTTAACTTCTGTCACCAGGAGCTAACTGTTAGGCAATAAGATAATAACCTATTTATGATTGATATACCATTGATTTTTTAAACAATGTGTCGGACACACTGTTTCCCAAAAATTTGAACCAAAACTCATTTCAAATTCTCCTTCCCTCTTGACTCGAGTTTTGTTCTTTTTAATCGTGATAGGAAGCACCGAAGATAGGAATAGATACGGACTGGAAAGATGTGCACCACTGTACGTACATTTAAATGAAGGCATCCAATAAATCAACAACTTATCGCATATTATCGGATCATTAGAAGGAAGAGAAGAGCCAAGTTTGGTTTGACAAGAGGGTTGCAGACGTTGGTTTTATCAAAACAAATAACTCCGCGCATGCTTGTAACCGAGAGTGCATTTAGAGAAACAAGGTATTATTTTATCTGACACTGATAAAGGCAGAAGCTAGACTGTTGTTATAGTTTAACTACTATGCAGCAGATTTTAATGACATGTATACCTCGGATCGATTAAGGAATATTCATACACAATGCTATTGATCATGTCGTACAAGTTGCAACCCCATTCTTCGCTAATAAATCGATGCTATTTTTCTCCTGAACGGTGCCATTAACAGCACTGTTGTATCGATTCTACCCACTTCGCTTCCCTGTCTAAGCCCCGAAAACCACCACATGGTCGTGACAGAAAAAAGTGTTTTTTCCTTGGAAAAACTACACATAATCAATGAAATATCGATAATGATGCTATTCTTGGTCTGGTTCCTTCTTTGTGAATCGATAGAGCCTTCCGGGTTTCCCCTATTTTTCAAAAGGTGTTCCTAATACGAACCCTCCTCTACATGTAGTACTGCTATAACTGACAAACTCAGTTTTTTCATACATGCTCACCTTCGCATACATACGTATATTTATCATATATATATATATATATATATATATATATATATATATATATATATATATATATATATATATATGTATATACACATACATACATACATACATACATACATACATACATACATACATACATACATACATACATACATATTTTAAGGGATGTGTTTTCACTACAGTCACAGTGTTAACATACGTATATTTATCATATATATATATATATATATATATATATATATATATATATATATATTCATATATATATATATATATATATATATATATATATATATATATATATATATATATATATATATATATATATATATATACATACATACATATTTTAAGGGATGTGTTTTCACTATAGACTACAGTCACAGTGTAAAGAAAATCATATTCTGAGTCAGTTTTCGACACACAACAGCTACATATTACATTGCATTAAAATAAGTACGTGCCACTGGAAGTCTATAGAGTAACCTTTGTTTGGTTTGCATGATGCGTTCTTGAAGACGCCACATTGCCAGCAACATCAAAATGGGCCATGGAAGCTGTCTTTGGGGATGCAATAAAGTTTGTCACGCATTTATCGAACCATGCTCCATGCACGTTAAACTCTGGTGATGGTAAAAAGCAATCTCATTTAAATCCTCGATAATACCTTTGGGATTACTTGTTAAACTTTTCGAAGCCGACAGAAATAATCCTCTTGCGAGCGGAGAACACTATTTACGGAAACAACCTACGTGATAGTTTTGATCAAACTAAGCTAGAAAAAAAACTACATTTTAGATAATATTATGAATATATAATTGAGTAAATGAAAATATTGATTTTATAGTAGACATCGTCACTTTTATCACATCACCACATCTTGTCACGTATCGTATTAGATATATTCGCAAACGTTACTACAATGCTCGATTGTTTAAAAGTACTCTGCTGATACGTGTAACAGAGATTCCTTGTTCGTGCAGAGTTCTCAGCAGATCTTGTACCAGCAACCGTATCCCACGAGACAAATGCCTTCCTTCATTTTCAAGCATGGAGTCAAATGCCCATCCATGTCACCGTATCTGTTACATCCAAACACGGAATCGAATTGTTTCGTCATCGTGGTAGACAAACTTTGTTACGGTAACCGCATACAGTGTGCGATTGGTACCTAAGCAATAACCTGACTCGGGGCGTGGAAGCGGCTCTTCACACCCCTGATGTATTTTTAAATAACTAATGTACACTCTCAATGGTGTTAACACTAGGTGGTCTAGGTTACAAAAGGTCACTGCAAGGCAACCGCCGGCTCGATTCTATTAACGCACAGATTCATAAATTCACACACTCTCCGAGAGATTATTTGCTTTGCTTAAAATGCGCGGAAGAGGGGATTTATCGACTTGCTGTAAAGCGAGCCATCGTTTCCCTCGCCATCAATATTTATGAATTCCGTGCTGAACAGAAAACGACTTTGCGTGGCGGTGCAGCGCCTGGAGAATGCTGTGTATCTGCTTCAAATGATACAACAACACGGCTTCTACGCAGAACTCCTTGCCACTGGGAATCAAACAATCTGTCAAAGGCAACATCTCGCAATTCAATCATCCTTTCTGAACACTACTTAACTACCTGGAAACTTTTATCAGTGCTCTAGCTAATTATCATGTTTTTTAGATGGCCCTGTGTAACCGAGAAATAAAAACGTAGCGAATCGGCGTTCCATGTTATTTAATAGATAATTTATCTTCCTCATGTGTCAGACATAAAATATAGTATAGTCAAAATATTTTTTTCAATGTTACACGGAAAACATATGGAACATGATAAATATTGCAAACGGCAATAGGTTTCCATACGGAGCTTACATTAATCTCTGCGGCGTAAACTGTACAGCTTACAAAAAGAATGACTGCATTCGTCGGTGAAAAAGCGCAGATCACTGTCTACATCTAATTTAATATGTGGTATTAAATTAGACAAACAATAGTGTCTGATCTTCCCCAGACAAGCATCGACAGACTTTGTGTAATAAAAGACGATCACCTCCATTTCTCCAATTGTCATAATCCAAACCGTTTCGCAGTTTAGATTTTTTTTGAAAACCGTGCTACAAATATCACGCGAGCGGTGAATTTAATGGAAGACTTTTACGATGTGATTTAAAAAAAATTATGACAGAATCATTAAAAGTTACCTACCGCATCGGTACATATTCGAACTCGCGAACTGGATTAAATTCCATGTTTGGTCAGCTTGGAAATCAGAACGGCCGTACGGAGTGGAGACGCTCAGTATAGTATTGTTGGTCGACGAAAGGAACAAAGCCCACACGCCTGTGAATGTGGTCCAGCTTTGAACAGTCGCTGCCTGTGATGCAATTATACCCGTTGTCAAAAGGCAAGTCGGCTAACAGAAGCAGTATGGCTCATCAAATCCCCCGGTATGAGAAGGGACTTTTTTCATATTAAACGTCGGTTTCTTCGGGAAGCTCCTTGCTCGCTGCGGGTACAGTCTGTATTAATATCATGTCAGTCAACATTCGATTCGAAAAGATCGATCGTCTGGTCTTTCCGCTCCAGCACTTCACATGTAGAGGATCAGTCTATTCGTCACAGAGGGAGAGTCGAATATGACTCATCCGGCCTGGAAGAGTCCATCGTTGCTCACTTCTTTGATGTTGTAATACCGAGTATGGGGCGGGTAGGTTTAAGAGAAAAGGCCTTAATTATAGGAGGCATGAGGACGTCGTGCCATGAAAGATATTGTTCTATATTTAAACGTCTCTTGGGAAAAACTTGTTTAAGTAAGAAGGCATTTGCTATACAAGATTAATGACATGAGAAACAGTCTTGTACAGATGTCCGTTGTCTAGAAATCGATGACTGAATAAAGTAAATTTGCAAAAATAATGGCCATCTAGACAGCTAAACATTAAACTTTAAGTACTTTTAATCACATAGTATGCCGCTTTCACCCCTGTCTTCGGCTTGAAATTAAATTCCCTTGATCAATTTTTACAAAAGTTGGAGTCTGTCCTGAACAGTTTAAGTCTAGCCAGGGCAATGCATTAAAATTGAACTTTGATTAAAGTCAAAGACACGTTCAAGAACAAATTACCTTACTTGACCTCCAACACTTTTCTCTCAACCGGTTTTTATGATTGATGGACATGCAATCGAAGTATAAAACGTGAATCTTCTTGAGTTAACTGTGTCGAAATGTTTAAATAGCTACACATTGCCTAGGTGCTCTTTATTTGCTGTTTCTTTTTAATTGGATTCTCTTCTGTAGACATGTACGTTCTTGCATTTCATGCTCTGTTCCATCTCTCCTTTCATGGCTTATTCCATCTCTCCTTCATTCGTATTTACGACGCAGCCCCTCTTGTGCATCTCTAAACGCTTTTTGTCTGTAGGTGTATCTCCCTCCCCTCTATCTCTCCTCCTCTTCTACCCCTCCGAGATAACGACGTCGATATCATATGTTTCTGCTGATCCACGACATCAGTGTTGAAAGTACATGTAGTTGTATATTCATCATACCTTAGCCGAAGGAAATTCTAAAACCCCGCAAGGCACAGTGGATGGGAAGATTGCTCAAATACAAATTGCATGCAGTTCCTCCTTTAAAGGCTCGTGTCCTTATTCAGCGCCACAAAAATTGAGTCAGATAATTTCATGCATCGCTGAATGTATCTCGAAAATAGTCATTATATGTTTTATGTCATCTTTTATGCTTCGAGGCGGTTGAATATGATAAATTGTTTTTAGAGAGGACATGGGTCACGAACAATGGAAGCGCAATTTGTATAATTGGGGAGTTTTTCCAATTTTGTCAGGATTTCCCTCATTGGTTTGACGGTTTCAAAATGGCTACTACGAACATTATTTTATAATCGGTAGTAAACATCCGAAACTTAAAATTCTGATTTGAACGTTTTAGTACACAAAAATCAATCATATTCGATATTCTGCGATACAAGCGTGGAATAAATATTCAATTTGTCGGTGCGTTGGGCATTAGAATCGTGTTTTGTGACCCGCGTAATTTAATCGCATTTTATTGATTCTCGTGAGATGTAACATGTCAAAGATAGTAGTCAGTTTCCGAGGAGAAGATATGTTGCCGCCAAAACAAATCGGTAAATCACTGATGAAATATTTCCGCGTGTTTGTCGTGGATTTCTCACGATTCGAATATTTTATGTGGATAAATCAATTGATATCAGGGACAAAATACAAGCTCTCAAAGAAAGAGAGCAAGGTTTGAATTTGATTTGATGAATATAATGCCTTAATCTGCATTGAGTTAACGATAGGTATCACAGTTGCAATTTGACCCGGAAAGACTTTGCACGCAGACGGCACTGTATACGAGGCCTGAGAAATCAACCATATATTTAGACAAAATATGCGTACTCATAAATCTGGTTCTGTAAGCGTTTCAGTGCGCTACAGGTCAAAAGTTCTTTGCAATTTTTTTGCTGAAAAGCTGTTCTCAATGTATTCTCTCTCACGCATAGTCACACAATTTTTGTTCAAGATTCCCTGGTTCTTTTATGCCAGCGCGCTGACACTGCGTGAGCACTGGCAACCTGACAAACTTTAATAGTCGATCATTTTTTATATTATAATATCTTGAACAAGTGCAAACATAATTTAGTTTGTTCACTATAAGATCTTTCCTGTTTACAATATGCTGTAATAACGTTCAGAAATACCTTGGGTATTGAGATCATGTAGACAGGAGGATTACGTATTTCAGTATTGTGACAGCGGCTTTGCTTGACTCTAGATTTGATCGTGAAATTGAATGATGAGGGACGGGCAGAGGAAGAGGCGGGCAAACAGAATCTGCAGCGGAAGACGTCGACAGACACGCCAATTGGCATGAAGACGGAGACATTGAGAGGGAAATGTAAAGAGTTATAGACGTACACGAAGCAACGCACAGGAAAGAAGATTAGTAAGCGCTCTGACGGACACACATGTATACTATAGAGAGATAGATATATAGGACAAGCAACTGCACATTTAATCAGTTTGTACCTTTGCTGAGAAATAAGATTGCCATAGGATTACAAATTTTAATACAATCACAGCGGCGAATGAATGATCTTACAACAATTAAATTTACTGTACACTGTGAGCGCTGACTTAGCTGAATTCTTAGCTGTTCATGACATGCTAAAATAATCTTCTCCGGGTAGCGATCAAGATGAAACTAGTGCCTTTATAGTCTTGCATAAAACGAAATCAATCTTAAATTTATTTGCCTCTTAGGTCTCATCGGAGGCTCTAGCTAGTTTTTGTCATTAGGTTTCCCTCTGAGGGACTGTCTTTCTTGAATGCACAAGTCTAGAACGACCCTGCACGTCGCGGCCAATCTTCTCAGATAGAAAACTCATCGCATTTTCACAAGCTCAAAAATCAAATGCAACATTGGAGAACGGAATGCAATTTCTTTGCGTCGTTCAGACGCATTATCGATAGAAATTTAAAGTAAACGATGCTGAGAAAAATGTAATTAATATCTGAAAGGGGTAAAATCCGCGAAGTACTCAAAATGCACATTTGAAACTTTCGAAAACAAAATATACGTGTGGGTGTGTCTTTTGTTAAATCAGAGCAGAATGGTGCCTAACTAACAATTTGTCTGCAATTTACCGACGTCACACGGTGTGATTATAAGGTTCACAAGAACCGTTATTGCATATGTAGGAATAAAGTTCATCCTCACGAGATATATACTACAATCTTTTAACAATTTTAGCGCATTTCGCTCCATTTCGAACGAGAAGTCTAATAAAATTTTTCGTGCGTCGTGTTTTATTCCTTTTCTGCAGCAAAAATAGTATTTGTACTCGACCTTACAGTTACGTTTCCAGCTCATCATTTAACATTGTGTGAACATGACCTCAAAATGTCGTTTATCGTCAACTAATATTTCGAGCAGTAGCGCAATGCCAAGTATTGATTGTGTTAACGATCTCTCATGATCTGTGTGTGAAGTGTATGTATGTATGTATGTATGTATGTATGTATGTATGTATGTATGTATGTATGTATGTATGTATGTATGTATGTATGTATGTATGTATGTATGTTTAGTATGTATGTATGTATGTATGTATGTATGTATGTATGTATGAATGTATGTACTATGTATGTATGTATGAAGGCACGCACGCACGCACGTACGTACGTATACTTATGTATGTATGTATGTATGTATGTATGTATGTATGTATGTATGTATGTATGTATGTATGTATGTATGTATGTATGTATGTATGTATGTATGTATGTGCGTACGTACGAACGCACGCACGCACACACGTACGTATGTATGTGTACGTATGTATGTATGTATGTATGTATGTATGTATGTATGTATGTATGTATGTATGTATGCATGCATGCATGTATGTATGTATGTGCATGCATGCATGCATGGAATTGCGTTCATATTCCCTCCCTCGTTATAGCCGACAATTACATCCCGTACATATCTCTCGGGAGTGTGACATATAATGAAACCTAATTATGGCGCTCGGATTTTGTATCCACGTTATCGGGATCGTTAGGCAGCATAGAGAACAAGTATGACATTTTAATGAATAACAATGATGTCGTTAGCTGAATGATCTCAAGGATTTCAATTACGTAGATTGGTCCGTTAGAGAGTAAACATTTCATAAATCCTTTTATGATATTTTTCTATAATGACAAAAAAGTAATGGGTTGCAAATGGTTTTGTGCGTACGGTACATCACCTATGACAATCATAATATCGCATTAATTAGCTGGAGAGTAATGCGTGCTGGCCTTCGACAAGAATAATGGCACTTCAAACGAAAGTGTATGTATGCCTTTTGTAATCTATCGGCTTCATTTCGATAACATAAGTCTTGTAAGCCTGCTATCGATAGTAAATACACGATGAATTTAGGCAAGCAAATGTTTTACAAGATTGAATGAATGTCTAGGCGGACACAAGCTGAGTCTTCCGTTAACGACCAAGCACATGTGCCTAGGAAGTCGTTTGGGTTAGGTATGGGCATAAAAACATGGCTAGAAGCTCCCCGAAGACCACTTTGGTTTGTATAAGTGGACACAAACAACGTTTTCCCTAAACTATCACGTGCCTAGGCAGTCGCTAGGGTTAGGTATAGTATGGGTATAGGAAATACAGCGGCACACGTCTTAAGAACTCCCCAGAATAGTACAATCAATAAGAAAAATCTCGAAACGCGTCCGCTCGAAAAACTAAACGCCGCGAGAGCTAAGCTTCAGAGGATCAAATTTTAAACTATCGCTTTTTTCTAGTTTCTAAGATGTAGGTCATAAATAGGCTGCTTGTATAAAAATAATATATATATATATATATATATATATATATATATATATATATATATATATATATATATATATATATATATATCTCGAAGTATACAGATGTCCTTGTGGGAAATTACAGTGCTCGATGCCAAGCATAGCTTTATAATAACACAAATTACTATCTTCTGTCTGAGGATTGCAGGATACATGAAACTTAAGTAACAGATTTCATTACTTTGTACCTGAAGTAATTTGTGATTATAATATATATATATATATATATATATATATATATATATATATATATATATATATATATATATATATATATATTTTTCTCCCTTCAACAAACGAATCCATACAATCACGTTTTAAGTTTGAATCACGTGGACTTCAAGGTTGATAATTGGAGATTAGATGTTTACGCCGGCCAAGTCATGTTAATAAAAAAAATCTGCGTAAAACATTTCCTTTATCCTTCATTTGTCATGATACCCACATAGGTAAAGCAAGGACAATGGTTTTACACACAGACACACTTTTACACACAACGCATATATTCGAAAGACGGTTCATGTCAAGTCACGTGATGTAATGCTTCAATATTGAAATGGAGCTTGGCGGTTGTATGGCTCCCATTGAAACGGTATGGTCTTAGAGGGTATTGCTGTCATTACTGAGCAATCGAAAGAATTTGTAATTTTTGAGGATCAAAGATGTTGAAAAAGACTCGCAGATATTCAACGAGCAAACTATATGAATACGTATAAACGTATATTCACAGTCTCAAAAAGATAGGATGCGTGCTCGTAAGTGGACTCATGTCTTGCAGAATGTATTTCGAGGTACGTGTAAATTTAAACATTAATTTCATTTTCGTCAAACACGTCGACATGAACAAGCTGTCTGGAAGACTTGGGAAAAAATCATAAATCCCCTCGTTTCAAACTACGGATGGTTCATAGATTACGAGGGGAATGACAGCGGAAAATTATCTTCGTACTAGCCATACACGTAGAACGTTAAGTGATGTCACTGAATCATAAAACGGGCTTGCAATGCTGTTTTTCAAAAGCCAACAAAAGTGCCATGGCAATTAAGCAGATGGCCTCAGCTACTGTCTCCTAGGAAACGACATCTTCGTTCGCTCCTTCACCTAAAGAAGGATTTAAGTCAATGGTCTTTGAAGCCCTTAAGGGGGTTTGTTGACAGAGAAGGGGATTTTACACACAAATTGGCGGTAAATGGGACAAAAACGTAATATGTATCTGATAGCGAACCATTTCTTTATCAAGCTTACAATATTAATAAATAAATATATATACATATATTATATATATATATATATATATATATATATATATATATTGTGTGTGTGTGTGTGTGTGTGTGTGTGTGTGTGTGTTTCATGCATCCTGATATCTTAAGAAAGAATATATATATATATATATATAATATATATATATATATATATATATATATATATATATATATATATATATATATTTATATATACATTTCATGCATCCTGATATCTTCAGAAAGAAGTGAAAGGATTCTCAGCAACAATCTCAATTATATGTTTTGCACGTACCATTCTATTTGTAGGGTGTATTAAAATTTGATAGATTGTATTTGTTTTGGTGGCGACATTTTGAAACCAACTCACAGCGTTTGTTTAACAGCGTAGATTTGTAGAATTGATAATGTGCAGCTTTTCTGATATACAAAGATTAAATCGCTTGCTTATGTTAGAGTAGCTCAATGCTTTGTCAATAATTTACCACAAAATGTCAAAGACTTCGTCTTTACTTTTTAAGTTCCATACATACTTTAATAACTCAGTATTGTTCTTGTAGTTCTCGTTACGGAATGATTGTATGTGGTTAGTGAAGCGAGTCTTGAAGATGTTATCAGTGAGGCCGATGTAAACCTTCTCCGTGTTGTCATCCGTTGATACTTTGGCCTTGTAAACCACGCCTTTGACTAGACAGTCACCCTTCAAGGGGTATGCAAACTTGACCAGGTCTTATTATGCGCTTTGACAATACTTCCCATGTTCTTCATACAGCTAAAACTCATTTTAATTGTATATATATATATATATATATATATATATATATATATATATATATATATATATAATATATATATATATATATATATATATAATAATATATATACCATATATGAAATAATCTACTGTAACAAAAGGTGCAATTTAACGAAAGAGAGATATCATTATTGAAGCCACACAGCTATATACATCTTAACAGGAAAAATATTATTCAATGACGAGTTCGTAGAATTTTTGTTCAATACATCATGCAACACTATAAGCGCAGGTTCGACACGTTCTTTTAAACCTATAACTAGAAGAAACACCCGGGGAAATGAAATCGAGATGTAAAGAGTAACGTTGACGATAAGGATGCCGGTACGTATGAGTTTTTGATGACTAACATGACAATGATAATTGGTATTTAATGATCAGATCCAAACGATTTAATCAACTCAGTAAATTAATCAGTTTTAAATTACAGAATGAGCAGTATCTCTGGAAACAAAGTTAATACCGTGATTCAAACTGCGATTTGACAACCACATCACATATAATGTATCCATGAACCGTATATTAAACAGCTACAACGATGCCATTTTACGACAGTAATGATCTCATAACTCAAAACTAGGTGGTTACATCAAACCTCAAAAAATGTTACAATTCAGTTTTTAGAATTTTGTTTTAATGAATCACGCAAAATGAACGCACAAATTGACATCAGCATCATGCAAAGAGTAAGAGGAAAAATCTTTCGACACTTACACTGGAAGTGATCGGCGACTTCAATTTCGCGAACTGAAACACCCAACTTGTAAGCTTTTAATTATCTGGATTGAAGGCTTAGCTACATACAGTGAATCAGTATAATGTATATCATCAATCATGGATTGTGCAGACAGGTCGTACGTCCTTGAAAATTATTGTAGGCCATTTTTTTAATGTAGGAAGTGACTTGATGATTTATTTCGTAGTGCATGTCGACTGACATCGACCTCAAACCTAGCTTCCATCATGTGTATAGGCATTAATGTATTGACGACGTGTTGTCGGGTATATAAAAAATCATATTGCAGAAAGAGTAGATGAAATGCAGGTTGGTATTAGCATGAGATTAAGCAGATGACAGAGCAGTGGCAGCGAATCCAATTTTCATTTTGAAGAATAAGTTTAAGATATTTATTTATTTATTTATTTATTTATTTATTTATTTATTTATTTATTTATTTATTTATTGGGAAAGCCTCCGGGATCTAGTCCCATTTACAGGTTCCAAAAAAGCTAAAAATACAAAAACTACGATTACAGACAAATATAGTCACACAACAAGTACAGTAACAGAACAAGTCACATAGAACAAAGAGGTATATACAAAAGGTGAATTTAAAAAAAGAAAAAAAAATAAAATTAAGTAGGTAAACTACCAAAAATGGAATGTGTAAGGTCAGTTTTAAAATGAAAAGATCAATATTTGGATGGGAAAGTAACAAGTTTTTAAAACCACTCACGCACTTGTTGATAGGTGAGTATCTCTAGATATGCTAATACGGCTACGAGGTGGTGTAGAGGTTGGTCAGGTGCGTAGATATTTGTTTGGAACATTAAAACGTTGTTTAAAAGGGCACAAAGAGGACAAGGTGGTAAGGGTTCGAAAGTGAAAGACTTAAACTTTTGCTCGAAGTTTCATCAGTGAAACTTTCAACCATTGTCTAACCTAATCAAGAATACAAATCAGCGGTCGCCGTAGTTTGATATAAGAGAAACAAACTTCCTAACAATTATCAAAATTTGAAATTCAAAATTGCCGCTATCCCTGTTAAGTCTAAAGTGTAAATTAAAGTTTTGGTTTCGATTAACTAAGATTGTAAGGACGTTTTTACTGCAAGTGCTTTAAAATGAGGCCCAAAAGTGTTAAGTCAGTAAAAGTTTGAAACTGCAAATAGCTGGTCCCGAGGCGTCTTCTATACCTAAAGCTTTGGAGGTGAAACCACAACACCATAACAAATGTAAACGAGTTTTTTAGGATGCTATGAATATGAAAATTACCGTTCAACTCGTGGGCCAAAGTCACCGTCCTTTAAAAGGGCGGTGACCTTTGCCCTGCATTTGAATAGTTGAAAGTAAATTTTGATCTCCTTACTATTCTTAAACGTTTGTATAAATACTTACGACAATTGCATAAAACATAATATCATGGTAATTCATGTCTTGTGAAGAAGTGTTATAAGTTGCCTAACGTTGTGCGATGCGTTTTCACTATTTTAGGCCTGGCCGTAGCTCAATGACACAAGCCAAAGAAAAATTCAAGGTGCCAACAAATGTCAATCGTACAATCGTTATGAGCTAGGGCACAAAACAATTACTATATTGACAAAATGTACGAGAAATTAATACAAATTAAATTAAAATATATAAAATTATACGGCTTCGATTAACAAAGAGATACAGTGCAAATTACAGTTATGAATTTGACCCCATTGAGGCTGGCCATGTGTTTGACCAACTAACTTCCCGTCTACAACCAACTAACTTCCCGTCTACAACAAACTAACGTCCCGTCTACAACCAAAGCATATGTCCAAGAGCAACAGAAAAATATAAACAGGAAATCAGGGACAGCTAAATGCCTTTTTAATGAATAGATAATCTTCTCAGACAAGGAAGCCTTAAGTTGATAATTTGCAATGTTTCTGAAGCCGATGTCAACAGACAGTGTCTGTCTTCCCCGTATGACCGTATGACGCAAAAGTTAACACGACCTTCGCGAAAATAGAGTCTGATGATGCGTAAAATCTGATCATGATGTGAATGCTATGGCTATTTATCGTGCTTAGAATGTGTACAATTAGGGTTGTCATCTCAGTGTAATGGCGGCTGAGGTGTTAGAAGGGAGATAATGGCATTTTTCAAGTGTTCTAACGATGGGCAGGTCTTGTAAATCGATCCGTTGATTGGTAACACAAGTACTGGCGACACCATGCCTTTGTTGTAACCCAGACATGTCGTAGAGGTGGGTTGTTTTTAGCATTGCTTAGACAGTTTAAACCTCATTATATGAAAGGAGATAATGTAGCCTATTGGTGAGCTAATACTGTACCAATAGCCTTCTTCGGTCGATCATACGAACAATTTACATCCTGGCACTTTCCATCTAGCAGAGAACACTAAAGCACATTTGTGAATTCACGCAAACGAAAATACCCCTATGAATGTTCATATTGGATCACTTTATAGGCAAATTTGCTTAATGATACAAAATGTAATACCTAAATAAGTATTGCATATAAGTTTGGCCATACCAATGCATACTATACCTATACCAGTTTTCATAGCATTTATTGAAAATGTCATTCAATACTATCATATCTTTGTATGATCAATGTACTTTCAATCAACTTAAGCCAATGCGTCAACATATATAGTGCTCCTATGGTGCGAATGTGCTTGACATATAGATTAGCATTGTTATTGACGCAAAGCAGAATTTTAAACTTAGTACTGTGTGTTATGTTCATAAACACGATTGGAACTAATCGGGATAATTGGATAGTGAAGAAATATCGTTGAAATCTGCAAATGTAAGCTCATCTGCTTTTCTTATTTAAGTTTTACACTGGTTTTTATGAGTAATATTGTAATATTGAAACATTCACGTATAGGACACCTAACATTTTTGAGAAATTTGAACAATATGAAGATCCAATTCTTTCAATTTAGTTCCAATCGTGTTCATTGCAAATTAGGACCTCTACACAGTAAAACCGATGACGGGTTTGAATGCGATGAAATATTATTGAATAGGTTTTGTTTGCTATAACGAGTAGACTGTTGCAAGTGTATTATATTGTGCAATAATCTGTGAGTTAACATTCGATGATATGTGATAGAGATCAGCTGCCTGCGAAGGACACTCTCTATCCGTGCCCCTGTTCGCATCTCATTTGTTGTACTTCAAGGTATTTATAATTGAACAAGATGGGAAACCCGAGTCTCAGCTTCTTTCAAGAAGATTGAATGTCGTTGTTGATTACAATGTTAACTGAACAACGGTACAACTTTTAATGAGGACGATCTACCTGCTGTCATTCAGCTGACGTCATTCAACCTAAAGCTGACGACACCGAAAAGGACACACGCATAAACAAATTGTCAAGATAAGGTTTTGGCAGATATTTGTAGTTTGTGTTCATGAAAACACGCTGCCGATCTGGTCGTCTGAAAGCACGCCATGAGTGATGAATCATGACAAATGGAATACGTAGAGATAGAACGTCTGCGTTCATTGACGTAATCTACTTGATGCACAAAAGAAATGAAGTTCGAATCATTTGAGAAAGGGAAGTACATGTAAACAGATACACAGGTAACAAGCATATCTTTAAAGCATCGTGTTTTGCTTTGTGTAGCTCTCGACGAAATCATTAACGTGCAATAATACAATAACGTCAATACGTCTAGAAATTTACCGAGATGCGATGAAGAAAGTATCACTAGTTTCAGTGAAATTCCTACCTTACCTATGATTTTATGTAAAGGTAACTAAAATTATTACCCTACTCGGGGAATTCAAAAGGATGGCTGCATTATCTCTTAAAACTAGATTTGTAAACAGTTCATTCTTGGTGACGTAAAGAAATTTCGGTCAATATATAAAAGATTACATCTTTTAAGGCAACAATGATTTGCTAGAATAAAGATATATCTGATATAACCATTCGGTCTGTTTTGCTTTATTTTCTCTATAAAATTTGATTTGTCATAGCTTTATTCTGGAAAACTTCAAGGAATTCAAGTTAATAGTTAACAAAGTTACATAGTTTGGGAAACCGTGACTTGCTCGGACAAAGATATATCCGATGTTCAAACGAGCTGACCCAGTTATTAAATTTACCGCTTAATTTTCATAATCCTTAGGACAACTCTGTAAAAAGCTTTGAGCGCATTTATAATATTGCTCCACCAAATGCTTGATTTCTTTAACCCTTTGGAGCGCCAAAGTCAACTTTTGTCGCCTTTATAAAATGTGCCCAAGTCAAATTTTTTCTAGATTTTTGCCAAACTTTTGATGAAAACCAGTAGCCAATGAAATGTGATGTCCGTTTGATCCAAAATAATAATAAAAAAATTACAGAAAAATTCATAAAAATTGTTAAAATGTTGCACCAAAATTTTGGTGGGAAAAATTACGGTATTCAAAGGGTTAAAAGTGTAACCGCGTTAGATCATTGCTGAAGTTAAAATATCAGTGCTCGGAACACTTTTTATTGAATATGATATAACTGGGAACTCAATATTTTTAGATTGAATTTGCTTTGTTATTGATCTTAGGTATTATCTTAGAAATGTACACAGTGTCTGTGCCATGGTAACAGCCGATGCGAAGGGAATTTCAGTTCAAAGGCGCTTTAAATAAAATTCTTTGTTTGCCGTCCGTGACCTGGTAGGTTTTAGGAGAAAATTTAGAAAACAAACACAATGTTAACACTATTACAAACAAAATTATGATTTTCTCAAAAGAATAAAGGAGCTCATGTTAATACACTTGTGTTGTTTTGTCTGTGTTTGTTTTTTCCCTGGCTTGCTTGTAGGTTTTTCAAACATCCAAGGACGGCAAACAAAGAATTTTCTAAAAATGGCATTAGCGAAAAAAAAACACTGTTCTCTTATATCAAGATATTCTCATACCAATAACTTTATGTAAAACTACCATAATGGGATAAATGCATTTAATATGTGTATAGTCTGCGTAAGTTTGTTCAAATGCTGAACATAAATTTTGGTGATGCCCTATCAGTACATCTCTCTCTCTCTCTCTCTCTCTCTCTCTCTCTCTCTCTCTCTCAGTGGTAGCGTTTGCCTCCTCCTTATGGCAAGGCCACCTGACTCCAAAAAGACGCGACCTTTAGAAACATCGGTTTTCGTATTTTGAGTGGAACAGGTAGCGAAACGCTTAAAATGAGACGGCCTTGGTAGCTAACAGGAAGCCACACAGTTGTCAATTACAGGATTCTGCCTCCAGCTATAGATGGAAAATATAATCGAAGGAAGAAAACATCGCGACGTATTTTCCCTCTTGAGGTTTACGGGCTCAAGCTGACCCCTTTTAAATGAAAACTATAAAATCTTTGATATCATGGCAGCTATAAAACAGAGATAGTATTATTTAGGACGGAATATAATCGATTAACGACTGTGTCTTTTTAGTGAAGTATTCGCCAGACTGTTGCATGAAGAGGTTGAATGCAATTCGTATACAATTGCTGAATGGACAAATGGCATTCAGTGTTTTCTGTTTTCAATAGGGATGATTGTCGCGTCATTGAGGTCGAATATTTTTTATCATGATGGTGGGCTAAATTTGCAAAGACCGCATCCGGCAGATTGATTTTCCTACATATTTCTTCACAACTGCAGAATCAAAGCTCAGGGCGTTTTGATCAGACGATCGCACTTAATACTTACTGCAATATGAATGTGGAATCACGGCGATACCACGTATTCTGTTCCTTAAAATGAGCCTGTAACCTTGTTGGCATATACTTATAGCAGTTTAATTGGTAAAGGAATAATAATTTTCAAGATTTAAAATGGAATAAGCGGATAGGTTCGCAGAAAATATCAACTTTAATGCCAAAGTATCGATCCATCTGCTTCTTCTCATACGTTTTGTCCTATCCTAAAAGGTTATTCATAAGTGTCTGAAAAGAAGGAGTGACTTTTGCTGCTGTGCTGTCGAAGGAATCACGCTGCCATTTCACATGATATGCTTTAACTGATCGCCCTACTGGAAACGTGAATTTCAGTATTTCATCCATCGTATAACCTACAATGATGTACTTATATTGCAGACATATTTTGAGCAATATTCTGACAGACTTTTGGTACAGGAAGGTCAGTACAGCTGCATCTGTATTTTCATATTATGAATCCATAAATTAAATTTACTGATGAAAGAGATCTTAATCAGTATGTAAGTTACAGTTTAAAAAATATTCCTCCACCTCATGCGACAAAGCCATCGGCCCATTAATCTGAATTCCCTGATGGAAGTGGGTTTAATGCCCTGGACACAAGAAGGGGCATTTCAAGTCCGCAAGCATGACAAAATGAAGCATTGCTCTACGTCAGTAATTAAATATTTACAGTACACTCCATGAACACTTGGATATTTCACTCGGCGACTGCATGTCTGAGTGAACAGCAATATCTGCACATTTATGGAAAGTAAAAATGAATATGATTAAATGTAAAGTTTCACATTGCACAATCAAGCTGTTCGATTCAATTATTGTTTCAGTAATTTTGATGAACCTGTACGAATATCAATATAGAAATATTTAAAAAAATACACAAATATTAACTGCAATCATATATGTATCATTTATTCGTTGATTCCCAGTTTCTGAATTTGTTTTCAATAATTGTGTACATACAGGAGCACGAACAATCTGAAATAAACGTAGAGGGTCAAGATGAAAAAAAATGAAGGAAACTCGGGTACTTGGGGGGTCACATTCGCGCATTACAAAAATACCTTGAAAAAAGCGCGCTTGGATCCTGAACATAGCCCTGTTACACAGCGCCAACATCGTTCGAACCTCATGGAAGGTTGTGGTTCGTTTTCATTTGAACGTCATAACGGCTCCCCTACGAGAAAGTACTCATAAGAAATACCATGAAAAGCAAAGGCGGTTTATAAAAAATACTATGGTACTTTTTCATTACATGTCTTTGAAACCTTAATACAAGGGTAAACCAATGTGTTTTTTCTCAGCTACCTTATAATGTCACGTTTGATCTTGGTTAGATTTCTTTATTATTTAAACTGTTCCGCGAAAATGCTAATAAAGATAAATATCAATAGGAACCATTGCGACAAGGATACAATGCATAGCACAAAAACTGTGTGTAAAGCTATAGAATATCCGAGGGGAAAGTTATTATTAAGGAGAACATGATTACTTGTGTCTAACAGCAATCTGTAATTGTTTAGAGCCAAAAGATGTTGTTTCGACATACGTCAATAGATAACTGATTTAGTCATCTTTGTTGGCTTGTTGTGTTACTTATTTTATTTTTATGCCTGTTTGTTTTCATGTCTCAGTGAAAAGAACGATGTCGTTAGAAATCATTAAAACGTTTTGACGTACTTCATTCACGGAAAATTTATTCCAGGCCACTTCTTTCGTGGAACCTTGAATAAACTTAAATAAGACCGTTTAAGAATGCCAACTATATATCACTTGTTTGTGACGCACACTTATGCTTCATTCATGAGACGCCTTAGGAAGGAATGCAAATTTTAGCCCGAGACGTGCTTTAATGAATATTTTAAATGACTTCGAGGTGCGAATAATCAACAAATTTTCAGTGTACACTGATAACATTGTTTGCTATCTTTGGTCGTTGATCGTTATCCAGACGAAGACAAACCGTCTTATAACATACCGACGTTTAATTGAAAAAAACTGAGTTGACACGCTACCATGGTTCATTGCAGCACTTTCTTGCAACATATAGTCATTACGGAGTGAAGTACATCAATGATTACACATGTCTAAATATTTTAGATGGATCGTGTGGAAAAGGACAGTAGCGTTATTTGTTAACTTGTTAACTTTTAAAACACCTGACATCACTTCTTGGTTGTTTTCCGGGAGCTCCACATATCTTTCTTTACCGATTTTGACTATGTTATGTGCACTAGGACTCTGTCAATAGCCTGCGCTATGTTGTGATGTGATGTGATATGTTGTGCTGTGTTGTGTTTGCTATGATGTGATGTGATGTGATGTGATGTGATGTGATGTGATGTGATGTGATGTGATATGATGTGATGTGATGTGATGTGATGTGATGTGATGTGATGTGATGTGATGTGATGTGATGTGATATGATGTGATGTGGTGTGATGTGATGTGATATGATGTGATATGATGTGATGTGATGTGATGTGATGTGATATGATGTGATGTGATGTGATGTGATGTGATGTGATGTGATGTGATGTGATATGATATGATGTGATGTGGTGTGATGTGATGTGATATGATGTGATGTGATGTGATGTGATGTGATGTGATGTGATGTGATGTGATGTGATGTGATGTGATGTGATGTGATGTGATGTGATGTGATGTGATGTGATGTGATGTGATGTGATGTGATGTGATGTGATGTGATATGATGTGATGTGATGTGATGTGATATGATGTGATATGATGTGATGTGATGTGATGTGATGTGATGTGATGTGATATGATGTGATGTGATGTGATGTGATGTGATGTGATGTGATGTGATGTGATGTGATGTGATGTGATATGATGTGATGTGGTGTGATGTGATGTGATGTGATATGATGTGATGTGATGTGATGTGATGTGATGTGATGTGATGTGATGTGATGTGATGTGATTTGATATGATGTGATGTGATGTGATGTGATGTGATGTGATGAGATGTGATGTGATGTGATGTGATGTGGTGTGGTGTGATGTGGTGTGGTGTGGTGTGATGTGATGTGGTGTGATGTAATGTGACGTCATGATGTGATGTAATGTGTTTGTTATAGACAATAACGATGAATTGTGACTTTAGACCCATGGTTAGTGTAAACGATGGGTATGATTGCTATTAATTTGCTAATCCCTTATCTCTGTAGTAATCAAAACCATGCCACTTATGCAGTCGATGCCAATTTTACAACGGTTATAATTGAATAAAACTATTCAGTTAGCTTAGTCCGACACATCATGTCTAGTGAAATATGCACAAATTAAAAAAAAACAGTATCTGAATCTTCAATCATTGCGAGCAGGCTGTAATAATATACTGGGATACAAAGTCTGCGCAACAATAGAGCAAACTTTTATTTTCAAGCTGAAAGCGTAATCTCATGTCGCCGTCTGTTCATTTTTATTTAAACACACGTGTATGAAATGGATGACGGCTTTTCCATCAGCACAAGGAAGGTTTGACATGCAAATCATGTGAGCTACATCTATCATCATCATAGTGTAAAAGCTGATGCCATTTAAAACCAACATAGGGTGTCTGTCTGGTGGGAATGAGAAACTAGTGTTCGCCAAGCGTAAATGCATGTCAGACAGAAAATAAATAAGACGGGTGATCGCTAAGTAGCTGATGTCACAGAGAGGTAAAACGGAAATTCCTGAATGTTGCACTAGTATTAAAGATCATTACTTTCTGCAAAGTGTGTCCTTCATGTCCTCTGAGATTAAGTGTACGAAAAGTTCATTGACTTCAATACGACCTGTACAACAAATTTGCAGTGTAACTTTATTGCTAAAGACAAAAATGAACCTAAATCAGGCTGAATGAAATGTGCCCATTAAAATTCGTAAACTCATCAATAACATCCTTAGGCTACCTACCATTCTACTAGTCTTCTGCGGAAAATACTTTGTTGACGTCATGTGTTGAAAGTAAGAGTGGAGATAAAACAAAACATACGATGAACAAAAAGTAATTAATTTGTTACTATTTAATTAAGTATTTCATTAAAACTGACTAATAAAATATTGACGAGCTAATTTATTGCATCACTTACTTAAAATGTGAATATACATTTAACTTATAAACTCACTAACAAACGACAAATAAATAAATATAAAATAAACAAATAAATTGATGAATTAACTAAGTAATATGCCGAATTGTAACCGAAGATATCGATTTCTTGTCTTAAACTATCAATTCACGCAACATGTGTGTATTTTCACAATGAAATCATTGTTCAAGGTTCTTCAAATAGCATGTAAAGATGACCACTGCCAGAGTTTTAGGATTTGAAGATCCATCTTATTTCCTTGCTTCGGATTCAAAATGTATAAACGTACATATCAACGTACGTATCAAAATGTCAAAAAATGTAAGAAAAATGTAATTTATAGGGAAAATGACATCAATATGCAAACGTTTTCGATAAAGATTGACGTGTTGAAAATGGCATTTTATGATGATGAACCAGTACATGCCTATCCACATGCATTAGGAGATCGATACTATAGTGTTTAAGGCAGTATGCGCCTCAAAAGTACTAGTGTAAGACTTCAACTTTTGCTCACACTTTCCTCAAGGAATCTTTCAACCATTCTCTTTCGAAATCAAGAACAAAAATCGGTTGTCACGTTGCAAATTTCGGTACTAGAAAAATAAATAACTCACGACTTACCCATATTTTAAATTCACAATGACCGCCATTCCTGTGTTAACACTAAGGAAAAAATGAAATTTTCAAATTTCGAAAAAAACCAAGCCAGTAAAAAGTTTTCTTGCACCAAGAGCTTTAAAATGAACCCCCGTAAGTGGTAGACCAGAAAAGAATTGTAAAAGTTTGAGTCCGAATACCTGTTCTCGAGGCACGTTCTACCTTAATCATAGATATGACTGGTTGTATCTTTAAACTTTCTGCGGAGCGACAGGTAGTCATGGTGCATTGCAACTTTAAATTTAGTTGTAATAACTACCCAATGCCATGCACCAATAGATATAAGGAAATTGAGCCTGCGCTGATGGATTTTATGTGTCGCACTTTCCTTACATGAACTGTACATTATTCATCTTGCATGGGAATGAGAATTACTGACAGCCCAACCAACAGAGATTGCTTTCCACGAGAGCAAAGCAGTTGCGTGTCGATGCGAGCCTTTTCTTAATTAGATTCGCGGTATATTGCATTTGAACATGCACAGCGCATGCCCTATATTTCGGTTGGTATCTTCCGCTTCCAAAACAAACAATCTACAGGACTTTATTTGCCTTCATCACGCCAGGATTGACGTACATATAAGCATTTTCTATTAGGGCTGTTTTTGGATTGATTGTAAAATCTTAAAAGTACGCAATTCAACTCGATTCAACTGCATTAATTTGTTGCTATGTATTATATGTAGCGCGCATGTTTTATTAGCTTGTTATGTGATAATACTTGCTCAATATATAAGAATACTTAACCCGATATGTAATGCTAGCCAAATATGTTTAAACACCTAACTAAACCGTGGAATACTAAACCAAATATGTACAACTGACCTAGATGTAGTAACACTTAAACCAGGATGAAATATTAACCGGTGTAATACACCAAAAAGAATAGCGTATTTCACGTACCATGATCTCCAGAAAAGGGAAGGGAAGGTAGTTGGGTAGGAAACCTTTTTTACTATTATTTCTCTTTGGCTTCCCGAAAAGAAAACGAGAAATTCCTGAAGATTTTATACATTTGTGTGATACCGAATACGAATATTTGAAGACGTGTTCTTTTATTTCAGTCTTTCAGTTTAAAGTACTAGTTCTGTGCAGTATGAATTGCGGATTCTTGTTCTATTCTTTCAGGCATGTTATTGTCAAATCGAGACTTGGGTCTACTGGCCAACGTTGCAGGTGATACATACTGTCAGATATTGCATAGAATCTCCTCTGGTACTGAAAGGTTAACCTCTGGTACTGAAAGGTTAAGTTTGAACGAATACTTAATTTCGGGTTATCGAGAAAACGCATTTTTTCAGGCCTACCGGTAAATATGTACTGAAAACAGTATTGAAACAAGTATGTATTCATCCCTATATGTATAAACCAAAGTCTCTTGCAGGCTGTTTGATTAATGTTTCAACACGAATTTGATTTTTTTCTACCATTTTGAGCTTAAGTGTATCGCCCAACCTATGGACCCCTCCTGGTTGCAACCTCATCCCTGGCCATACACAACAAAATAACATACCTTGTCTTTCCACAAATTGCCCGAACAATGTTACTTGCTCTACTTGTAACCCGATTCTTGATAAGGATCACACAGGCTACATTGATTTCATTTTCATTGTCAGACTATAATCAACCAACCATCCCACAATTAAAAGCCAATAAACCACAAACCCATCACCAAAATAAAGAAAAGTGGGGTATAGTGCCTAGCTCAAGGGCACAACACCAAATTCGAGTTTGTAACTTATCATTCTCAGATAGTGAGTCCGTTGCTCTACACTTACCGGGTCCGGAAGTCACCAGCCTCATATATTGAACATTACCACTATGGAAGGAAGTGTTTAGCCTTTGACCGTTTATAGTAATCAATTATCTTTGGCTAATTCAGTCAGCCTGTAGGTGTGGAGATGGAGTTGGCGCTTACAGTGTAATTCATAATGATTTATCGACAGGAACAGCTTACTTGTTATCTCTATTTCTTGACATGGTGTTACTGAACATTTTCAATCACTATAAAAGTGAATGAACACCTGCCTCTAACCATAACGCTTTCCCTCGAGAAACCTGGTGATATCTTGACAATTACGTTTCCTGTTTTACCCAAGAAGTTTAAGCAGTTATTTGACGCAAAGAAAATATCTGTTGGGAAATCAATCGTTATCAATGGTCATGCTCACTTTGACGGACTTCGGATTATGAATACTTGAAACATGACATTTCCAGAACCACATAACACGAATTTAATTAAGGTGTTAATTTACTGAAGAATTTTATACATATTTTAGTCTGTAAATTATACAATTATAATGATGTAACGAATACCAAAAATATGACAGCATTCACAGGCGAATGTCTTCCAGAGTAATTCCGGGTAGCACAACAGATTCCAATTTTCATAAGATATAATTCCCAAAGAAATTTGCACTCTGGCGATAAAACAATGACTACACTAAAATCCGCCGACTTTTAAGCCTCGCCCTTTCACTGCCATCCAGCACTTTGAACGCCCAGAGTTTTTGTCAGCTTACGTTAATGCACGTAGGTCATCCAACGGTCAACCTGCTTTGGGATTCTCTTCACTGCATTTCTCTGCCGGGGAAGTTTGTAAAACAACGCTGGGTACTAATCAAATGGCAGCGTGTGAGCATAGCTTGGTAATCGGTTTGCGGCTATCTCCACAAAGCCGAACCGTGCGCGCTTTCTGCTTCGTTTGATGCACATCGTCAAAGAAGATTACGTTTGACCGTTTTTGCCGCCTCGCTTTCCATTGATCGCTAACCCGTTATCAGGAAATTGCTCGAGCCGTAGCGATCGCGGCGAAACCCTTGATCGCTAGAGTCGTCTTACCCGGTCAGATTGATAGCGTCTTACAGTCGATGACAGATTAAAGCTGCAATTTGTACAGCTAGCCGTCTTCATTGATTTCCCGGTTGCACAGAAAAGAAGTTCGCAGCAGCATAACTTGAGGGCGGGAGTGCCGTAAAGTATCTTCATCACAAGGGAATGGTTGCTGAATAAGGAACAAGGTCAGGCTATCTTCTTGGACGCCTTGGTTTAAAAGTCTACACAATGTTTTGCAGAGTCCCTTTCTAAATAAGTTCCATTTAACACAAATTCAAAAACTACTCGTGCAATGTAGAGGTTCTTTTTCAGAAATAAAACGTTCAGCAATAGGGTGATTCCCTATTAATTCCTAAAACAGTTGGATTAGACAATGACTGATTATCGACCCTTCGCAATACGTTACGTTGTTCGGTATTCAACTACAGTATTACCCAAACGGTAGGGGAGTTACATACTCATTCTCAGAAACTTCCGGACAATAACGTTGTGGATTATATTTTCATATAGTATGATCCATGAAAACATTTTCCTAGAATTCGTTTTAAAGATGCTAAAATTACTTTTTCATAATTACGGTCCTCTCAACACAAGCAATCACTGAAATAGTCGTCATTGAAGCATGATGATGATCAGATTTTGTCAAGGTATAAGCGACAAGCATCTCTCGTCATTTCTGGACACCTGTCAATCAAACGGTTAATGACTGTTAACTCATGTGTAGTGCTTCTAGTTGAAAGCCCTAGACTCTCAAAAATCCTGTAACCTTGCATATCAAAGAGCTTCATTCGAACAAACTACCGCTTTTATGTGAACCTTAGAAATAAGATTCGTTCTTCGTGCATTTTTATCTGTTTATCTTTTTCTATTTTACACATTCACTTGATCCTTTTATTTTCAGTGGATACGGTCAAAATAGATTTGTACCGTGTGATCATTTCCTACACACCCCTGAATGTATTTGCTAAATGTTTTGAGCTTGGGAGCTTCTTTTTGTAACTCACACTATTGTTGCTTGTGTATTACGCAGTCCACTGTGACACTCTCCTAAACTAAAATGTTGAGTTACTTTCACGAAAACGCTCGAATTCAGAGTGGAATCAACGAAACTAGATTATGATCATGAAAATGTGAATAATCATTAATTTTCTTTTAATTACGTAATTATGATTCGCGTGGTGCTTATATTTCTCCCCAGTTTTCAGAATGAATTGTTGGTGGTCTGCAAAGTGACAGAAGTTGATATTATAAGCGCCAACCTAGTGAATCAATACAAAATCGATTCCGTGTACTTTATTTCTCCATAAGAGTCGTGCTTCAGCACCGATACACCGTAAGCTCGACATCGATTTGTTTGTAAGTATAATTGTATATCAATTATTGAACAATAGTTCCTCGCGAATGTTATTTGCGCATAATGCTTCATACTTTCGGCGATTTACCGCCCGATAGAGAGATACCTTCTATCTACACTCATGGGGTATATATTAGGTTGATTTTTGCGATATAAAATAATAAGGTAATGCTAACTTTCAGTAGAGTCCGTGGTAATAACATTAGTTTATTTGAACTCGGTTATGGTCTCGAATTCAAGGGAAAAAACCATTAAATGTGTCGTGGTTAATGTAATCCAGAACGGCCGTGTACGTATCAATGCTCATAATTAATGTAGATAAACAAAACTGTTAAATAACGAACATAATTCTCCTGAACTAGTCTCCAAATGCGAAACAAGAACAATTCTACGAGTCGGATTCCGTAATGCCATCTATGGCACGACCACACAGAGATATTAGGTTATTACCCAATATCGTCTGTTCCTGAGTCGTATCAGCATGAGAGTCATTTGTGCTGCGTCAGACCATAGACCCTCGAGGGTCTATGGTCAGACACGAAAGAAAGTCGAGTGTCTGACGCAGCACAAATGACACGAATGCCGATACGACGCAAGGAACAGGCGATATCGGTTAATAACCTATTTATCATGTACAAATGCCAAGAATTTTACAAATGATAGGAAAAAAACTTAAATTTTAAGGCTTTGCTTTTCTTCTGCCTTGCGTACGCATATTATGTTTGTGTGAACATGCTTCATTCATAACTGACGTTTTCGTAAAAGTCGACACCATGAGCGACAAATCATCCATATCACAATGAACATCATGAGAAAAATCGATACCGGAACTCAAAAATAGTTACATGGGAAGTATTTTAATGGGGCAATGTGTTATTACGATCCGTACAGGTCAATAACTTCCCACTACATTAAATCTCTTCCGATTTCGATCGTCAAACGGAGCTAGCGGAGAGAGGCGGCCAATTTCGTTTGTTTACACTGAGATTCGTCATGTCAACAGGTGTCGCACGCGCGTCATCACTGTCACGCCACGCGCTCAGATTCTGTTCGGAGTTAGGCCGACCATGTCTTGCGAACAGTAGAATGTTAGCTAGAGCTTGAAATTACAAGAACTTTGACGGAATAATCACGGAATAACATTACAAGATTGAAATACTGTAACATATTATTCCCGTAGCTACCTGAAATATCCTTGTTCCTCAAAGTCCTTCAAATTTTATGTCCGCAACGTCGCACCATAGGCTGAAAGCGGCAGCCATATTGTTTGTTTACTTTGTTTACTATCACACTGCAAATGTAATTAGGGAACACTAAAAAGTGAAGTTTATCGTGCATATATCGGCGTTTACCGTACAATTTCACGGCTTATATTTTACGGTGAACGTCACCAGCAATTAGCGATGCAGACATGGGTATATGATAAGATGAATTTATAAATAATTATGAACAAACGCCATCTGAAGATCATTTTAGTGCGCGAAACTTGAGTTATAGTATATATATATATATATATATATATATAATATATATATATATATATATATATATAATATATGTATATAAAATAAGATTATATATATGTCAGCGTGTGAAATAAGGTAATATTAAATATAAATGTTGGATTGTACTTTTTAATGTAATAATATTAGATTTTACAATACAAATATTCTTGAGTAAAAGCAAATATGTATTCATACCATACTCACTGATACAAAATAACTGCCATATGTAAGTATAGCGTAATAAAAACCCTCCTTATTCCGGAGTCTTGCTTTGTTGTGCCTAGATACACAAACAAAACATAAAAGTGCGCAAACTTTTTGATAGCTCGGTATAACACTTGGTATTTCGATAGTACGAGGCCTTGCCTTTTTTCACCGCACATAAATTAAGTGGCAAGAACGTTTTTTATTCCGACTGTGAAAAGACAAATATCCCTTAAGAACCTTGGTTGATTAAATCGTAAATTATTTCCAAAACCGTGACATGAACAAGTGAAATCAATTGAACCTAGTTTTGCACTATTCCCTTCAACCCCAGGTATGCGATATCACAGTCCTGTACTGAGTTGTTGGATAGCCAGGAAATCAAATAATGTGACGTAAAGTGCCTTTACAAATCGCATTCAATTTTCCTATCGATTACATTTTAAGACATGATTGAATATCCAAATGCGAAAACCTTGACAGGTTTTTTTTGGCAACACCATCTACCTCAATATGATACAGCAGTTCATCTGATGTTGTATAGCAAAAAAATTATGAATGATGCGACTTCATAATCTGACTGTCCCATAAAGTTAAAATATTAAGCAACCCAGTTTTAACCACTTAAATAACACATAATCATTAAAGGGATAATACAGCTAGAGTACTATTTCGACCAAAGGACTTTTTGAAGGGTTTTTAGCTATTGGCGCTCAACTTTAAGCAATGTCATGTTTCATTGAAATGGTGACACGCAAAATAGAAAGAACAGCAGCACTGGTCACATGAAAGAGTACTGTCGCTAAGATCATAAGGAACAGGGAATAGTTCGGTTGATTCATGAGTACCTAGCGATCGACCGCTAGCTACCTACTCTTGTACGTTATACATAGCTGCTTTATGCAATTTTATTCGGTCTAATATATTTACAGAGAGGATACGAAAACGAGCGGGCGGGAACGATATTGAGATCGCCGGGATTAGGGCACAGCACGCTCCATCAACATACTTTTGGAATCTCTAAACCTTACGGCCATTCGCTTTTCCAGTTTGTATGGATTCGCCTGAAATATATGGGAAAATCAATTTCGAGGACATTTTTCGTCTGAAGGTGCAGTTTTCCCGGTAGAAATAACAGTGCACCAATCATATATATTGTAAGCATCTGGACAGGTAAGGTAAATGGGAAATGTTCACAAAAGTTTGAAGCTTTGATTGTCAAGGCGCCTATTACCCGCAAATACAGTTATCATATTGGAGTATTTGCATTTTGTGCCAGTATGATTAGCCTTGCCTTGGGAATGATATTAGCAGCGCAGAACTCTATAGGTAGAACTGTCATATGAAACATGATATACAAGATTATAGAAAATTGCTACTTTCCCGTGTTTTTAATGGTACATTTTTAATTAAGAATGCCCTCTAAAACATATGCATTAGGTGAACAAGTGGAGTAAAATAATCACTTCTCGTTCCAAAACGCATTATAAATACACTCATGGACCGTTCAGCTAAAATGTGTCCATGCACGATTCTACAGTTATATTTACATGCATCAGAGTGTCTATTCCGGGTTTCTGTCAGGGATTAAATCATCGACTCAAAATGACGTTTACATTTACTTTCGCAGACTGAATGTTGAGAGTGACCAGGGACTACTTGGACGACAGAAAATGTCAGAGAGCAAGTACCAGCGTGTTTATGCGGAATCGTACAAATCAGATGATGGATGAACGAAGCTTGAAAACAACATCTACCAAACATGTTGATATGCACGATGTTATTGGAGACAGGGATACACACCATGAATGGTTATTGGAGAAAAAACGACGATGTAAGACTCGTGTAAGAACTTCGGAAAGCGTATGGGGGCGTATTTGTCATTCTTTCTAGTAAGGCGTTTTAAATAAAATTCTTTGTTTGCCGTCCGCGTGCTAGTACGTTTTCAGAGAAAATTAAGAAAATAAAACACACAATATTAAAACTGTTTCAAATAAACATATTATTTTTTCAAAAGAAAGCACATAAAAAGTTGTTTTTTGTCTGTGTTGGTTTTTTCCCTTGGCTGGTTGGTAGGTAAGTTTTTAAAAATTCACGGACGGCAAATAAAGAATTTTCTTAAATGGCCTAATATTTGTACTTTACCCGTAAATACAGCAGTCATAGTGCCTTGACATCATTTTAATGTAATGGCTCACATTTGAGATTCTGCTTTTGGGAATCCAAATAGTAGAGCACTTAAAAATAGCATGATATGTCTATTGTTTATAACTCTATCAAGCTGTTTATATTTGATGGGTTGTTTTGGCGGCAATTTGACGCAAAGGGGTTATCAATAAAAAGGAGAAAAAAGTGCATTTGTGGTAGACATATGGTCGTAAGGTTGTGACCCGAGACACATATGGAAGTAGCTGTGACATACTTGTTAGGAAATGGAACTTTCTTTCGCTGCTACGAGACGAGACGCGAATACAGTGAGGACTAGTTGTTTTCTCTGCTTCACAGCATATGTTTTTATCTAACATTCGAAGCAATGCGGCGACTAACCGTGGCGAATCGTTTGAAAACTTTAATTTCTAAGGTTTCAAAGTTGTAAAATGGCTCCATGTAAGGTTGAGAGAGAAAACATTCTGCCGTTTTAAACAATTAATTCCCCGTAAACAACAGAGATCTTATACACCATTAAAATACATTTTGCAGTGTAAAACCTTCCAAAAGAATGTTTTATCTCGGTAAGTCATCCGCTTCTTCAATAAATTAAATGATTATCTGCGAAGCGATTCTGACCAGTCGTTGTTCTGCACACATACATGCATGCATGCATGTCTACCTTCCTACCTACCTGCCTACCTTCCTTCCTACCTACCTGCCTACCTTCCTACCTACCCACCTACCTGCCTACCTTCCTACCTACCCACCTACCTACCTACCTACCTACCTACCTACCTACCTACCTACCTACCTATCTACCTACTTTCCTTCCTTCCTTCCTTCCTACCTACCCACCTACCTGCCTACCTTCCTACCTACCCACCTACCTACCTACCTACCTGCCTACCTACCTACCTTCCTACCTACCTACTTCTTCTCTTCTCAAAACAATTTTACGGCAGTTAACAATGTTAGTCCTCCCAAGGCGATTTGCAGAAAAATAATTGTCCTCCTCAGAGCATTGCAATCTTAGTCACGGGTCTAGCACCCCTAGGGCTTACCGATAACAAGAATATTGCTTTTAACTAACGGTAAATCAATTTTTACCATTTGCGCCAAATGCAGACTGTCCTCCACGGTCCTATGTGATGAGCTTTATGATGCAAACCCGCGGCAACGAGTCTTGCGTACTTCTGTTCCAACTAGCGTTCGATACTTAAAGGGAAAACAAATAATTTCGCACCGTAGAAGCCCTGCTTGACAATCCACTGTCTTGAAATATCTAAAAATGTACTGCCTCGTCCCCAGTGATGCATAGATTCATGTCCAACGGGTCTTAGTAATTTTATGAGTGTTCAGCAAACAGGTCAAGTGATGATATCAAGAAACACAATTGTAAAATTTCGTGCTGATGAGGTTTTCCCGCAGGAACAGCTCAGCATGTTAACTCTGCGAAATTCATTAACCGAGCATGACATCAAGCTACAAAATTACATCACATAATTTAGCGAATCTTAAATTGGTGTTAGCAGAAGCAGTGTGAGTAACGACGTGCCATGTATTCAAAATAAATCGCAATTTTGAACGATCAGTTGTAACGGTCTCCCATAAACGCTCTTAATTCCTAATAGCTAAAGTAAATTTAATAGAAACAATTGCCAAATTTACCCGGCAGCAGAATGAGGCGAGCGAAAGTGACTTAGCTCACACTGCTTTATGTTAGCGTTGCTAGTAATAATAAACACATGAACTGTTTAAAGGGTTCCCTTTCAAGTTGTATACAACCGTGGCTCGTAAATCTCTCTCTCTCTCTCGCTCTCTCTCTCTCTTCTCTCTCTCTCTCTCTCTCTCTCTCTCTCTCTCTCTCTCTCTCTCTCTCTCAGTAATGTACCATATTTCGACAATATCATTATCGGTGGATTTAGCTGCAACAGTGAACGTTTCATTGGCTTATTTCGCATTTAGGGATGAGGACATGGCAAACCTGCTGTCATATCATTCGGCGGTAAGAAATTAACCTATCGTCGAGTACGCAAGGTCGACTTCATTACACGCCATAGGCTAATTTACTGCACAAAAAAGGAGTTTATTTTATATTAAATACACCCACTATGATTATTATTCACATTGCAGTAATATGAGCATATCACTGGTTTTACTGTTATAAACTGACTGACAAGGTGAACGTTTATGATATCGACTGGCTGAAGTGTATTACGTCATTAGTTTATTTCCGTTAGCGGTGACACTTATCTCACTGTTCCCGTCCGACATTACCTAAGAACGTCTATCTAAGTGTCATAATGAATCGTTATATCACACTCTTGGCGAAACTGCAGTGAGATATCGACGATGGAAAGGAACATGTTTCTCTTGAAAGTCCGTCAGGAGACTTTCTTTTCAACCATGAAGGGTAAATTGTTTTCCAACTTACAATTAACCAGATTTACAAAAGCATTCCATTAAAAGGCTGGAAAAGATTTTTTCATCTCACGAATACCTCTAAATTGCGGTGTAGTAAATCCTAGGAGAGTAATTAGAACATCAAGATCCATTTCAAAGGCTGAGTACAGAGAGGAAATCCAATTAATTCCTCTAATGCCACGTCAAATTACTAGTATTCACAAATAATCCGTCTCTCTGGCCTTCAATCTAGAAATGCGATCAAGGAGACGCCTGAAGTTATAGGTCGGACGTCATATCCATTCCCTTGTTATTATGTTTCTGTATATTTGAAAAGCGTACCTCAAGTTTGAGCGATGCCCAAAATATCATGCAATTCAGCTGTCTGCTACCAATGACGGCACAGATTTGCCATATGCTGCTTTCCCTGCTTATTGCTTTTAAACATAAATATACCCCAGCCGACAAGAAATATTGTGCCTGTTCGAGAAATCTACATTGCAAAGCAAATTGCAGAATACCCTAAACTGCAAATTTGGGTGCAGTAGGATATGCGCAAATGGTGGCTTTAAATAACAGCGAATTTCATCTTTCTTTGATAGAAAATACACTTATCCAATAAGGCGCTTTAAATAAAATTCTTTGTTTGCCGTCCGCCTGCTGGTGGGTTTACAAAGAAAATTAAGAAGACAAACACAATGTTAACACTCTGACAAATTATAATTTTCCAAAAGTAACCAAATGAGAAATGAGCTAATGTTAATACACTTGTATATTTTGTCTGTGTTTGTTTTTTTCCCTGGCTGGCTGGTAGGTTTTCAAAAATCCAAGGACGGCAAACAAAGAATTTTCTTTAAATGGCCTTACATGCTTTTGGTACTTCTATAAATATTCTTGCTCAAAGATTTGTTTCGAAACCTTCGAAAAATCGATAACTGAAATAATGTAGATCATTATTCTAGAGAGGTAATTAAATCATCCTTGGTTATAGGAAAATATAATAAAATTTATCATTAATGTTCGTTAACAGGAAAAGTCAGTGTGTTTTTTTATTTATCCATGTGTGCGTTGGAAAATATAAAACTTAGCACAATTAGTGAATCCATTCTTGCATACGATGATCATCAAATGAGATTTAAAAAAATGACTATGTTGGGATCAAAAAATGAAATGCCAAAGAAATTCAATGGTTCTGTATTGCAGACTGAATATGTTTACAATGATGATATACTTAGCTCATAATACATATTTCCTCTGGTAATCACATTCGTAACATATTAAAGACAAAACATCGCTTAGTTGACGAAGACGAAAAATCCCTCATTTTTCATTACTCACGAGATGTATAGCAAAATTGTCATTAAATTTTGTGTCGCCGATTATAATTATGATATAACCAAGAGCGTTGCATGAGCATGTATTATCACTGGTAAAGATAACAGAAGTGATAGGCAGACATCATAAACAGACCTTAATCACCAAGGTTATATAAAACTATTTCATTGCTAATATAGGAACAGTTTTCGTTATGGGCTCAACGGAATGTAATCCTATTAGCAAGCGAGTTGCACTAATCTTACTTCTTCGCAGAATCGAATCCCAGTTGTACATTTGCTTATCGTGGTATTCCACAAATGGATCTTCCATGAAGATCGCAAAGTAGGCATTAAGGTGGCTGAGATCAACCGAAAACATAGACTGATAAGTTGACGAAAGACGTCAGAAAAGACACGAATTACATTATGCAATCCCCAGAGGGAGCTTATGAAACAATCACGTTATATTTTTTCATGCGCATTTATGCTCTTAAAAACAACCAACAGTCAATATGTTAAATTTGGTAAAATGAATCGGATGGACTGTTACGTCTTTACCACAAGCAGAGTCATCTATTGTGTTCCTAATCTCTACGAAGTGCGTTATGGAAATATCTGTCACAGCCATTAACCGTGACTACCGAATAGAACTGACTTTATACCTCGGCTGATCTAACCGTATTTTCAAATGAAAATTAAGCCATTATGATTGAGTCATTAAGACACCGTGGTATCATGCAGAAATGTTGCCACCAGAACGAATATTATATGCCGAACGTCAATGCTACCTAAGACCGTAGTATGACAGGCGATCAAACCGCATGTGCTTGAGATACAAGGGAACAGAAAAGAACGTTATCTGAAGGTTCCAAGAGCATGCATAAATGATATATATAATTATATATATATATATATATATATATATATATATATATATATATATATACATATATGCGTGTCTGTGTCTGTGTGTGTACATACGTCATATGTTTACATACATGTTTGTATATTCTTATTGCTGTATTTATTTATTTTTCATTCATTTATTGTATGCATCTTTTTATTACCATATAGTGTGCTTGTTATAAGTCCCAGACTAAGACCTGTCTATTTGCCGTTTAAAATCGATACTGCTGGTAACTGATTCCGGCCGTTACTGTTCCTTTGAATTCCAACCATGCAAAAGCAAAGTATCGTTTTGACGTTCTTCACATTTCACCGATGTTTTCAATCTTGTCACTTCACAATTTTGTAGTGAATCTCTTGATGACGTTTGTTTTTTCACAAAAGATACCGCTGGCGAACGAACCTATGCGCTAGCAATTATACGTCCCCACCGAGACCAGTCAGTCATTCTTCACATGAATAGCAGGCTTCGCTAAGTTGCTGTAGGCTACATCGTAGATATATTGTCCTTTGTGTGTCCCGTAATTGACCAATACATTACTGTCCTTGACTGAAGAGGACTATTCAGCGACTTTTCTTATGAGAATGAACCAACAAGGTCAGACAAGAACATCATGAAAGTGGACGATTCCTGAAGATTCAAAACGCGTGCTTATATGCTCCTTTGAAATACTTACTTTTTTCAAATATTCTCTCATTTTCTATATTTTGAGATGTTCATCTTTCCTTCAGCTCATGTATATTACTGTGATGGGGCACTGAATACGTGCTTTCTCCTAATTAATGTTTGCAATTAAACGTTTCCATTAAATCGTAGTTACGCAAGTTTATCATATCTAATTTGTGCAGTGACTAATATCGAACATTCCTCTAAAAATTACCACACTTGCCAGGACCACTGAACAATAAAGTGAAACAATACTCCCGCCTCTCTTCCTTCAAGAAAATGTTCGTCCCTGCCGAATTCAGATCATTTCGAAGTCAAATATCACTTAAAATAGTGTTATTAATAACGGAGTCGTGAAATTAAAAACGTGTAGAAGTTAAAAGGTGACTAAAGAACATGAAGATTTGCCGTTTTGACTATGGAAGGACGTCGTTATTGAGTAAACAGCAATCACCTTGTAAACATGTAAAATTTGTTTGTGCGATTTGTTGACAGATTTCTTTTCCATGGTAATATGCCCTCGGTGCAAAGATTGGAGAAATGTGGACATTTGAAATGTGCCAGAAGCGACAATTTACGTATGACCTGTCTTTGATGTGTTTACAATAATCGTGTAATTACACCAGTAGGCGACTTCCTTCGCGACAGTCTACTTACTGGTGCCATGGCAAATAGTGTCTGAACACTCAGTTCTGTCAATTATTCATCAGTTAAGATTCGCCTTCCAGTAACGTGTAACATACTTTACAAAGCTTTGTGATCTTTGCGGATTAACTGTGCATTTTGAGTTTTTGATCGAATCACAATGATGCCGCGTTATGTTAAAAAGAAAATGCAGGGATTGCAGAAAGCGTTCCTCGACAGAAACTCTCGCCGCTGTTTCTTGCTTGCATGAAAACGGCCAAATACTAATAATACTTGATAATCCACCTTCCTTTACATAACATTCTGAATATCACAGCTAGATTGGGTCTAGATGTACTGTAGCAACTGTAACATTGTTAGTGTAGACAGAACATACATATGCTATTCGGTATGAGTTTTCAATTATGTTTAAATTTGGTGAAAATGTAGCACATGATATGGCTTCAGAATTGAACACTGTCAGGTATATCTACAACATGTATATCTACAATAATGGTACGTTTTTCAATATAATCAAGGCTTCCTTGAGTGAAGAATTGCATTTCGATTACTCTTCAGCTCACCATCGGCGGACACTTATGTTTTTGTTCAAATGTCATCGCCTGAAACTCATGATTACGGCTTATGATACGCCTCTCCAGGAATGCCAATCATGTGAATGGATTTCCGAGCAACGGCTCAAGTTACAGCATCATTATCAAGCAACCTTGAAAGGGCGGCAAAATGATTTACAAGACATGACAGATGAAATCAAAGGCGTCAAATCAACGACTCACTCTTGCAGACCTATTCAGTGTTCTTTTGCAGAACATTTTGTAAATTGAAAGGTTTAAAGTTCGAACATTCCAATCTGCGTCCGTGCACTTCATCCAATTATTAAACTCATCAACTAAAATTGTGATTTGCATACCAATTCCAATAATTTTCATAATCTAATTGTCACATTAAGGTCCAAAGGAAACTTAATATTGTAAGTGCAGCATGCAGTTCGTGATTGTGTTTCAGTAGCATTAGATAACATGGAAATGTCACATTGCTACTGTACACTGAAGGATGGTACACAGCCGTAATATAATTCCTAATAATGTAAAGGCTTGGTTACTAGATATTGATTTGCAGTGCATTGTACTTGTGTGTAAGTGGGTAGGTAGGTAGGTAGTAGGTCGGTAGGTACTTAGCATATGTGCAAATGTATTTATATACACATAGATCCACACTTATATTTTTGGTTCTTTCTTTTGGCTGTAAATAACAGCAACATACGCTTTTGGACATTTCGTACACCAGAGGTGTGTAACGTCAGCCTAAGTATTTACCTCTGGATAAAAGCTATTCGTGACTAAAATATTCGTGACTCACGTGAAAAGAAGCAATCCCGGGAGAAGAACATTCATCACATTTGAACAGCAGGAATAAAATACATATTGAAAGCATTGACTATTTCCTGTTGATGGTTTGTCGATCTTGTTCTAAGCTACACCAGCCGTTAATTTTTTCGCTAATGACACTTCATAATATTCCCATTGCTCGATGATATTTTAAACTGCCCCTGTTAAGTTTCCTAACTTAAATGCTAAAGGTCAACTTTGCCATCATAAAGGTATGTATGATTAACATTTCTTTCAAAAACATTTACTGCACGTTACGTAGTTCTTTTCGATAAAGCTATCATTACACCTCTGTGATCTCAATAACCATATTTAGCACATAAATGTATATCATTTGTATTCTTTCATGTGATCAGAAGGCTGTAAAGCATGACGTATTTGAATTAATCGTTTTGCTCAACATTGAGTCTCGGCGTATATATGAGATAAAATAGAACATCCGTCTCTTCTTGTAGTAATAACAACTACAAGCGGCAGTGGGTATATTTAAAATCGGTTCAAACGATTTGGCATCGTGGGGTGTCATTTGCAATTACTTTACTGAGGTTTGCAAAACTGAGCACCTCAACCGTACGTAAATAATCTTATAAGCTTAACCGTTCAAAAAAAACCTACTTAGAACCGATAAAACTAAGCTACGCAAAGTTCTTTAGTTAACCTTTCCTTGCCAAAATATGCCATGGTTGTCATATATCTTTATTCAATAAGCCATTTAGAAACAAGACGACAGTTGAAGTCGTATTAGTCCTGATGTTCTCTCAAAGTTCTAATGTACTGTAAGTTGAAACTTATTCTATGTCAGTAACTCTAAAAATCGGGGTCAGCATGTGAAGAAGTTTTTGGTTTTTACTGTCGTATTTTCTTGTGACCAAATTAAAAATTGATGGATCTCGATCTTGAGCATTTTCTCCCTTAGTCTTAGGCCTAATAATTCTCCTATGGGTTTCTTTAAGAAATGGACAACTTATAAACTTCTTGCATTTATGATTATTAAAGGTATGATTGTTTTCATGTACTCAAACGTGTTGAAGAGATGGCTGAATTCTCAAATATAAGTCATCAAATACGTTCAAAGCAATACCGTAAAATGTCGCTGTGTGGATAATTTATGCACTTTTTATTCCAGATTACGGGAGATGTTTTAGGGAAAAATGGGCAATACGTCAGCTATACACTGCATGTCTAGCGGTAAATCATTATGTATGGATCAGAACAACAATATAAGAAGTTGCAGCTGCTGTAGATAAATAGGACAATAACTACGTAATCGTCTCTTTAAAGAGACATACAGATCGCCCCATTATGTAAATGCTGCTAAATGTCAAATGATGAATCTTGCATAATTGACTGGAATCCTTAAGTTGGCATTATGTCCATTGACCTGAAAGGCAGAGCGTAATCCACGAATGTTATACAAACTACGGTTATGGCTGAAGGAGTATACATAAATTGTACATTCGTTTCATTATTGCAATGTACATCTTCAGGTAGAATAAGCCTTGGCGACAGATATCGCACTCTCATTCAACCGGACTCCCAAACCTTTACCAATCGTTTTTGATCTACCCCTTGTGGGGGTTAATTTTATGTTCTTTAAGAAATCAAAAAGTATAATTTGCCCATAGAGTTAGCACAGGAATGCTGCCGAACCTACAAGCTTAATATGTAAACACCATTCAATTTACTGAGTTTCCTTAAGTTACTATGACGTGATTGTGATTAATATTGAGGCGGAACCCGGTTATGTGTCTTGTTTGTGGAAAAAAATTATCGTTGGGCAATATGAGACAACAGGAATTAATGTAGGAAGTAATGGTGAAACGGCTTTGTTCCTTGACGAGGCAAACATGAAACAGTTTGGCGTAGTATTTAAACACCGACCAAACTTGATACAATTGGCAGAATTGCATCAGATTCTGAACACTTTTGTACATTTTTAAAAACTTTAAAGGGACAAAGTCGGCCATTTTTCATGAATTTTGTTTGATACAAGATACTACTTATATTGTTTGACATGTTGAAAGATACTGAATAAATGGGTGACCATGCATATATTCGACCCCGGTTTTAGACAAATTAAATGAAACCATGACGAAAATGAATTAATGGTCATGACCATTAATTCATTTTCGCGATGGTTTCATGTATCGCGTCTAAAACGGGGGTCAAATATATGCATGGTCACGTATTCATTCATTATCTTTCATCATGTCAAACAATATAAGTAGTATCTCAATAAAAAAAATCATGAAAAATGGCCGACTTTGTCCCTTTAAGTTTACTTTGTATTTCTTTTCTTTAGTCACAGTCAGAAAAAAGAATAAAAAATTTAAGAATTTGAAAATTTAAAAACTTGTTTACACTGCGTATTTGTGGTGGATAGGTTAAATGAAACATATATAATTATTAATTCTGACCTTAGAGAATGGCGCAGCTGACTGAGATTACAATTACCTGCAAAATGGCTTCATATGCGCTCTTATTTAAAGCGCATGCGTACGATTATTGAAAGTTCACACTTCAAATCAGGCCACATAAACCCGATTTCCATCAGCTTGCGCATTATGACGAATGAACTCTCGCTTGTTGAGATATTTTGAATATAGTCTGCGAGCTGTAAAAATCCAGCAATTACGTTATCTGCTGGATCCTGGAGTAAGAGGTACGGCGAGGGGAGGGGCAGGATAAATTCAGAAATGACATTACGAAGGAGCATAGCATCGTCAAAATGCATGCAAGGGATTACATCTCGAAAACTACATATCTAAATTTTACTTGTGGTGTCGTTTTCATCGTAGCGGTATAGTGCCCGCTACAGCTCCTTTAGTAATAAAGCGCCAAGATGGAATAGCTGAAACATGAGTTCAAACGAATCATACGGCTGATATTTGATAACTTCAAGGGGAAAAGACATTCTATGTTTGTCGTTTGTTATATTCTTTGTGCTGGAGTAAGTGTGCAGTCAGATACTGTTTATAAACATGTAACCACGCATTCAATATAGAGAAAATGTGTCAAATCCAGATTGTCTGATGTGGCGCGCTATAAATAAACGGTGATGTACTTGGCTGTTATTGAAGCACCGTCAAGTACCTAATGCGTTCGCATTGTTGTTGACGTCGGTTCTGAGCGTGAAACGTGATCAAAAAAGCAATTTGAGTGAGGAATTCGCTTGTACTCTGGCATTGTACGGAGCTCTTCAATACCGCCTCTTAACATTCAGCTGGCTCCGTATGAATGATGTTTTCTATGTTGAGTATAGAGAAATTCACGGCGCAATTATAGACTTCGACTTTCGATGGACTTGACGAGGTGTGCTATAGCTGCCGAGACAAGCCCGCAATGTTCGCGAGTTTTATGATAATTGTGCAATTTTTACGCTCGGGGGGATATAGTGTGTGCGTTTTTTCTGTGAAAAGAGATGATATATTTGTGAACATAACGTGTCCCGACGAAATATTGAATTATACATGTAAATGCGTAAAACGATGTGTTATCGGAATTTATTGAGGTGTTTCTTTCATGCAAGTTCTTTAAAGTGACAACTGACATTTTCAGCGGCGCGGGGAGTGCCGGATTACTGCCTTGGGGACATTTTTCAGCGAATCACCGCCACTGTTGGACAAACGTCACAGAGCGGGGTTGTTAGCTCCATTATTCGTTCATTCATGTCTAACAGAAAGACATTCACTGTCAAGTCTTATAACCGTCCTTTCACGCAGAAGATAGACGCTTCACCATGGAATTACCTTTCTTCTATGGCTACGACATTTGGAAATTAAACGATAATTTTTCAACATGCCCACGAAGCAAACCTAATGGTTGTGAAAATACACACCGACCAGTCCTGAGCGTAACTTTGAGCAATGCTGTACACCCGGCATTCATGTTATAATTGTATCATGTCCAGATCCTATTTGCAGGTGAACGTAAGATAAACTAATCTGCTTTTCTCACCACACGTACCGCCACCATCTGTGTAGGTGGTCGCCACTGTCAACAAAAAAGGCGCGAGATACATTTTTTCAATCTGCCGGGAGATATTTCCTTTGCCAATTTTGTCGTAAACGGAAATGCAGTACAATGTCGGTTTTTCCTCCGTGCCAAAAGTGCTATTTGTGGTGTGCATAAGTATGTGATAATATTAGCTGTACAATGTATGTAAACCTCTGCTCATGGGACGACGATGGGGCGTTCTCCTGTACACCTATATAACAGCAAGTCAATTTTGCAGATTGAAACTCTTTAGAGTCGTCGGTTTTAATTTCTCGGTTAAAGGCCAGAATCTGTTCCGCTCTTTCGACACACCAGGAGTTGGAACACACATCAGGAGATGGAACACACATCAGGAGTTCGAACAATGAGAACCTAATCAAGCTTGAGAATATATCCATGGACCTAGGCCAACACATAGCGTTGAACATCCAACGACGCTAGACGGAGACCGGGAACTTCATTTACGAAAAAGGTTGTATTGCATTTCCCCGCGCAACACGCCAAATGTACGAGCATGCATATTATCACTTTACGCGCCAAAATCACGATTATGTACTCACCGCTTCGGCGGAGCAAATCTTCCAGTACGGGGAAATGCTGGTGTCGGGGTGCCTTCACGGCTTGAACTGGGCAACTCACATATCTTTTCTTCCATCATCTACAAAAGGTTGGAGATTCAGTGAAGGTTCTGGGTGTTAAAATCCGCACAGAAGGAGTTACGTTTTCCGAGCACGTCCGACAAGTTATCCGAAGCCGTCGGTGACAAGCACATCAATGGTCGTACTGAAAGAGTGGCTGGGCTGAACAACGTAGGATTCTTCCATTCAAGAGCAGGGGTGTCGGTTATCATGAGATTTCCAGTTGATAATTCCTCAGTAACAACTTTATTGCAGCACTTGAGAGAAATTTCCAGGTTGTGTTTACCTTGTACGTGTCGGGAAATCAAAGAGTTCATTTCGTCAATTTAATTAGGATGAAACGGTTATCCGAACATCAATTTATGAGGCAGAGAAAGATTTGGCGCGTAAATATGCATCAGTGTGTTGAAAGGGAGACGTCATACTGAATCAAAAATCAGCTTTTATCTGTTTTCTCTTCTACTGCGTTATCTTGCTGTCTGGAGGCAATGATTATTTTCAACGGAACTACTATCTCCGACTTCCTCACAGGAACCGTGTCGACCTCATTTCATTAAAGTGTATGATGTAGCCCGTCTCGAAATCGAGGGCCGAGCCGAGCAACAATGTTAAAAAATGACCAATAAAACAATTCAAAGTGCGCAGCATGATGTCATGATCGACTGGTAATGCAAAACTGGGTACTTAGAGGTTTCTGTGTGTAATCATAAACAAATAATAAATACATGTGCACAGTTGGTTTGAATGGCATAAATGCAAATGCGGTTAACCTTGAGTTCTAAGAATATCGATGTGAAGGAAGGCAGTGCAAAAAAAAAATAAAAAGGAAATATTCACATTGCACCGACAAATTTTAAGAAACATATTCCATAAACATCTGAATTGTCTCAACTGGACAGGACTCAGGAGGTCTGAAGGAGAGTTATTTACACATTAAAATGAAGATGCTTGCATTATCTTGGGTCTGACAATACATGTATATCGCACCATCGGATGACTTTTACATACCAAACAATAGGATTGACATTTTCTTATCATCTATATCCTAACATAAAAAAATTGCAAAACTTAATAAGACGTACAATTCCATGTCTTTATCTTAAACCGAACACCGGGAAAAAATAGATAAAAATTCATCTTGATATTAAAAACCCATAACTTCGAGCGCTTTATCTTTCTTTGTTGCCCAGTGATTTTTTTCTGTCTTAGAATTGGCGGATTAATGACGTTACTGGATTAACGGATTACGCTAGTCCTCCAGAAGTGCAGTAATTGATCAACATTCAAGGTCACCCTCTTTTAGCACGTTCAACTTTCGACATGATAACCGTGACACACGTAAGTGTCATCACACGGTACACTGAGCGGTATTCTCTCGCTACCGCAAAATGAAGACTCGTTTTTCCCCGGCAACGTGGGAGTAGAAATTGATAATCCCGACTGAACGAAAAGCCATCGGAATTTTAAATACACGAATTCAGTTCACGCGTCCTCGAGTCAGCTCTTCCGCTTGGTGTAATGAGTAGGAATTCCGAATCTCCTTGAACAGTGAGTGAGTTGACCGAACACAGCTTGAATTTGTCTTGCTCCATTGACCACCGACAGCGAACTATTTCATTTATTATTTGTCCCACATCTTGATTTTTTTCTTGGTCCTTGTCCACCGTCAGGTATATAGGAACTATTTGCGTTATTATTTATGTCACATCTTGATGTTTTTCTTGCTCCTTGTCCACCGTCAGGTTTATTGGAACTATTTGCGTTATTATTTGCGACACAACTCAAATTTTCTTGCCCCTTGTCCACTGACAGGTACATAGGAACTATTTGCTTTAGAGTCACAGCTTGAATTTGTCTTGCTCCTTGTCCACCTACAGGTATATAGGAACTGTTTGCTTTATTATTTGTGTCACAACTCGAATTTTTCTTGCCCTTGTCCACCGACAGCTATATAGGAACTATTTGCTTTATTATTTGTGTCACAAATTGATTTTATTTTGCTCCTTGTCCACCGACAAGTATATAGGAACGATTTGTATTATTATTTGATACCATGCTTACGTCACATCTGCGTAATACATTGTCCCTTCTCCGATAGCTGTGCCTCACAAGATGTCAGTATATTCAACAAAGAATACAGTATATTCTTACTGGCTACAGATTATCGACTTTTGCGCGCACTTTACACTTACAGCTAGTTTTTATCTCTTTAAAAATAGACTGTCATCGTTTGATAATCACTCCAGCACAACAATTTGTTAACAAATCACACGTTAAATGACCCTTGACCTAAGACTCAGTTGATCTCCAAGAAGCTTCTTATAAGTAACTATGAACAGACGAGCGCTCCCTCTCTCTCTCTCTCTCTCTCTCTCTCTCTCTCTCTCTCTCTCTCTCTCTCTCGCTTTCAAATGACGCAAGATACCTAACCTTGAATATGTTTTAAAATCAATAAATTGCCAGTGTAGTAGTTACATTGCAGAGTTCTTCTAATCAGTATTCATCAAGCATTTGGATTCGTCCGATTTTATGTGTTTTACGAGTAACTTGTTGATTAAGTCGCAATCATTCCTCTATTTCCTATTTTAGACCCACTTCCATATAAATTTCCAACGAGAAAAGTAAAGTGACTTGCCTTTTTCACATCGTTAAATATCCCTTGACCCAAGGCTCATTTGATCCCCAAAGAAACTGTTTATAAGTAAATATAAACAGAAAAACACTGCTTCAGAATTGTAAAGTGAAAAATGCCTCTTTTAAGTCAGGTTCAACTGATACGACTAAATTTCTCACCGAAATGAATAGTTTTTCCTCAAGTGAGTGAATACATTTAAGTAGGGGCAAGTCCATCGCTCCCCTTTCGTGAAACAAATGATTCAGCAATATTAATGTTCTTGTTCTTTCCTCCTAATTCTTACTTTTTCAATTACCTAAGTCCCAAGAGCCGCGAATTTGACCATAGACAACAGATCGAGAAGACAGTTTGTCGAATTTCAAAACACGCTTGAGGTAGAATGTGTCCGGGACACAGATATTTGAACTCTCATTTTTAGCTCACGTGTGTAAACACGTGGGCTATTGTCATAGCGATGTCTGTCTGTCTGTCCGTGTGTGTGTGTGTGTTAGTGTGTGTGTCTGTCTGTCTGTCTGTCTGTCTGTCTGTTTACACGATAACTCAAAAACGCCTGAACGGATTCGAGTCAGATTTGGTACACAGGTACCATATGCTACTTGCAAGAACTGATTAGATTTTGGTTAGTGTGGCTTGCATATTAATGACTTTATGCAATATCATTTATCCGTACGATGGTTTCCCTATGGAGACGGTAATGACAGTGTAGACATATATCAAGAGATACTGCACAAAATAGCATGAAACTTTTCACAGATGACAATCCAAGAACATTATGATGATACTGTGAGTGTCATGTCAATTATCTTCTCATTTGCATATTTAATGAACTTTTGTTATTAGTGAGATAACTCTGACATTTCTACACCAAACTTGATGATACTTGCAACAAATATTGATCTGATATATATCAAATTATACTGAGAAGCATTAGGCAGTGTCAAGTTAATAAATAGCTCATTTGCATATTTTATGAAGGTTTTTAATTAGTCATATAACTCCGATATAACTTCACCAAATGTGATGAAATCTGCTGCAGATACTGATCCGACTGATATCTACCTGTAGTGTAAGCATTTAGTAGTGTGAAATTAATTAAGGGTTGATTTGCATATTTAATGAACTTTGTAATTAGGTATATAACTCTGAAATTACGGCACCCAAGTCAGTGAAATTTGGTACAGATATTGTTTTGATAAATATCTAATTGTACTGAGAAGCATTTGGCAGTGTCAAGTCAACAAATAGGTCATTTGCATATTTTATGAAGTTTTGTAATTAGTGATATAACTCCAAACTAACTGCACCAAATGTGATGAAATCTGCTGCAGATACTGATCCGATAGATATCTAATTGTGGTGTAGAGCATTTAGTTGTGTGAAGTTAATTAAGGGTTCATTTGCATATTTAATGAACTTTGTAATTAGTGATATTACTCCAAAATAACAGCGTTAAATTTGATGAAACTTGCTACAGATGTTGATCTGATAAATATCCAATTGTACTGAGAAGCATTGAGCAGTGTCAAGTTAATAATTAGCTCATTTGCATATTTCATGAAGTCTTATAATTAGTCATATAACTCCGAAATAACTGCATCAAATGTGATGAAAACTGCTGCACATACTGATACGACAGATATCTAACTGTATTGTTAAGCATTTAGTAGTGTAAAGTTAATTAAGGGTTCATTTGCATATTTAATAAACTTTGTAATTAGGTATATAACTCTGAAATTTCGGCACCTAAATTTTGTGAAACGTGCTACAGATATTGATTTGATAAATATTTAATTGTGCTATGAATCATTGAACAGTGTCAAGCTAATTTAGGGTTTATTTGCATATTTAATGAACTTTGTAATTAGTGATATTACTCTAAAATTACAGCACGAAATTAAATAAAACGTGCTACAAATGTTGATCTGATGGATATCTAATTGTCCCATAAAGCATTGAGCAGTGTCAAGTTAATGAACAGCTCATTTGCATATTAAATAAAGTTTTGTAATTAGTGATTAAACTCTGAGAGTACTGTGCGAAGTTGAAAAAAACCTGCTACATATAGTGATAACATATATCTCATTGTTCTGTGAAGCGCACTACTATTAATGAACCTGTTGTAAAACACGTGAGCATATTCAGTTCATATCTTGTTTTGAATATATTCTGGACTACCGCTTGTGGGAGCTCACTTCAAAATTCTTGTCAAAAACAAACGGTCTTAGTTGTTTTTGAAAATCAAATATTTTTCCCATGGATGGCGGCCATTTTGAATTTCAAATCTCGGTAAATGTTCTCTAGTTCCAAAATTTGAACGGTGACCTGTGATAGTTATTCTTGATTCGGTATGAGAATGGTGAAGAAAGATTCATTGACGAAACTGTGAGCTAAAATTTAATTCTTTCACTTTTGAGGTCCGTAATGATAGAAGTGTGACGATAAAATAAAGAGCCATGTCCTTTTCAACATGTAGGTGATGACAAAAGTACAAAATTTGAAGACAGGGGTTTTCTATTTGAACAAATATATCTCTTTCTACACTGTCCAGTGTTCATTCTGAAAGGAAAATACTTAAACTTTTGTTAAAAACTTTCCTCAATGAAACTTTATATCATCCTCTTACAAAATCCTAAATACAAATCTGGGAACAATGAATGGAACTAGAGAAACAAATCACCTAACATTTACCGAATTGATATTCGAAATAACCGCAATCCCTGAGTTAACTCTTAGGGGAAAAATAAAATTTTGAATTTCCGGAAAACTAAGATGGTCGACATTTTTCTTACACCAAGAGCTTTAAAAAAGGTCCCCACAAGCGGTAGATAGACAAGTATTTGGAAAATTTAAGAGTCCGAAAGTATTTAAAAATCCAAACAAAATAATTTAAAAAGGACATATTTCTCATCATATTGTGATTTTTCCCATTTCACATATGGGGAGGGGTGATGTTAAGCGATGTAGCATTGTAAATAGACTGGTGGCCCCATATTTTTATTTGATGCATATAATGTGCAATATCTGAACAATAATTTATGTGAAAATAAAAAAAATTGTTGGATTGGTAAGCTAAATAATTCTACAAAGCATGGTCATTACATGTAAGTTTGCAACAGCTTTAACTGTTGTTTTGGAAGGCCTTAGAAGTGATAATTTAAATTCTTATGCACATAGTTAAAACTTTCATTTATTATTCAATGTGGTTCACATGTAAGTAAAACAAGTGCAGCATTTCAAGAAAGGAACTGAAAATAAATATATCGGGTTGGGCAACGCTTATGGAAGATTCATAATTTCTGTCATTCGAATGGGATAAAGTGGGTGTATTTCAAATCCTTCTAACTGCCAAATTAATCTGGTGATTCTTTTTGTCGTAATCTCATCCTCACTCATACGTCTTACTGTTTGGCAAAAAATAACGAAAATTGTTGGTAAAAAATTTAGTGCCTCGATCACCCTTAAGATGTCAAAAGACAGATGTCAGAAGACCCTTAAGAAGGCAAAAATTCCTCACAATATATAGCATTTTACCACTTTCGGACGGTTGTATAGTTTATAAAGAAATGTGCAAGCAATATCAACGCCTTAGAAAAAACATAAAAGTTACCGTGTACTTGGCTTTACTGATGCTTGAAATTCCAAAATGGCCGCCATTTGAGCTTATTGAGTATGCCACGCGGGAATATTAAAAGTGGCAATTTGTTCCTCGAACCAAAACATTCAATGTCAGCGTTTTTCTATTAGCTTTCAAGACACCCTATTACATAGCCAAACTGAGTGCGAATGTCTTTCATTTCTTTTCCAAAAAAAGCCCATAGGAACCGCCAAAATCTACTTTGCCATTATCGGACGGAAAGCAAATCGATGGACTCGCAAAGAAAATACCATTTATCTTCAACTCCTCAGCATGTGAGACTTTCAACTCTCATTACCGTCATTCAATCGCATGCAATCAGCAAGGTTTCCGAGCACTCGGGACTCAAGATAAGAACACATCACTTTGTCGGAGACATCTTTTAACGGAAAGCCACTTGCACACGCAAAAACGCCCAAATCAATTGAGTTCTTAAGCGGAGTGACATTCTAATGGACGTTTATGATATGCTAAGAGCAGGAAATCTGGAAATGAATAGCGGGCCATGAAGCAATTTAACAAAGCAAAACTTCCGAGTACTCTTACTTGTCATAATATTACTTTTAAATATTACCTTTAATGCATAAGAAGAATAAATGGCTTTCTTGTTGAAGCGCCTTGCTTCTTATCGACTGGAAAGGCCTCAAAACATACTCTAATATCTCTGAGAGTTGATATTTGAACACGTCCTCTCCACTTGTACTATCAGCGATAAATATTCACTACTCTGTTTATGCTCATCGGTCACAGATATGCAAATATTGACTTTTATGAAACAAGTCTTTCATCAAATGTGCATACTCGTTGAGGTCGTTAGTATATACATATTAACCCTTTGAGTGCTGTAATTTTTCCCGCCAAAATTATAGTGCAACATTTTACTAATTTTCATGAATGTTTCTGAATATTTGTGATAATTTTTGACCAAATGTATATTACATTTCATTGGCTACACTTTTTTATCAAAATTTCGCAAAAATCTCAAAAAAACTGACAAGGATATATTTCATAAAAGCAACAAACATTGACTTTGGCGCTCAAAGGGTTAACCTCGAGATCTCATCTTAAGTCGATAAACGACTTACTCATTCAAAGCTTCGAGAAACCTCAAAAAACCTCACTTTTGCGCACGGCGAAACATTCATGGTTTTAAAAATAAATATGCAAATTTATGTGGTAATACGTCATGTACAATGACGATTTTGAGCACTTCATCGTGATTTGAACACTAGGAAAACTCATGTTTCGTGTCAAAGAATATAAAAAAATTGACCGTAGACAACAATATTCTTGTGCTGTCACATCAAAATATCCTGATGCACTTGCTAACATGTACTTTGTAGTGCCCACACAGCTTCAGAGTGGGTGGCTTTGCTGATTAAAGGCTTTTGCTCTGCTTTCTATGATGTTAAGCACATTTAATTAATCTACAAATCCACCCAGTCTCTAAGGTAAACTAACTATGTCCTCCATCAAAACACGCTATCCCGAATATTTACATTGACCAGTTCATATACAGACACGCACACTGGGGAAGGGCTTTTGTCCCCATACTGCCGATATAGCTCTACCACCCAAAAATAATCTGTATATCCATGATAGCTCTAGTTGATATTCCCATGGGAGAAATGGTGACGCTGGACTACATTTCAAAGAAATTCAATCTGTAGCTTCTTGAATGGGCGACTTTATTGTCTTACATAATTTTCTTCAATATCATTCTGTTATGGCAAGTATAGCTGAAAAAATAAAAATGTTATATTACAGTCTATGAAGCATAATACAGTTTGCCGCAATTTAGATATTCGCCGATGTAACTTGAATTCCGTGAGTGGTAAGTATTCCTTCTATAAAATCGGTCCTTTGGGGACAGAACCGACGACCGTATCCTTTTGACTGGAATGAAAATTAATTTCAGGATATTTTTAATGTGAAGAATTCCGCTATTGAAGAACGACAATCTAATGAGTCTATTTCGTCTGCAAGAGTTTTGATCACGATGGTGATGAGAACGGCAAACTTCTAAGTCAAAAGCATAATATTCATAGCATAATCTCTTTGCTTCATTGGCTGTAATGAAGGGGCAGTTTGTACCTTGTACGCAACAAAATGTTGTTTTGCATTGATTCCGGTATTTAATCACATGTTTCGTCGCAAATGTCTGACATGTTTCAAACTTCTCCCCCTCCCCCCCCCTCTCTCTCTCTCTCTCTCTCTCTCTCTCTCTCTCTCTCTCTCTCTCTCTCTCTCTCTCTCTCTCTCTCTCTCATAGTTTTACACGTCAGCGTTCTCTATCTGAGAAAATGGGGTTGCGTAAAGGTGGCACTGAATATCAAATCTTACCGTGAGGCGAGACCGTGTAATTTGATTTTCTAAACATAATACGCAAATAGACTGTCATGAACGTTCTATAATGACGAATGGAGTCAACGCTGAAAAAAGCGGGTCACTGTGCGCACTATAGACTTGACAGTTCTACAATCGAAAGCAAACCACGATATTTCATAACCTCTGATTAAAAAAACCGAGAACTTATAACTTCCTCGGCACCAGGAGATGAAAAATTAATTAATGTGGGACGATAATTGTTGGCAGAGACACGGAGTCGTTCGTTGTATACAAAGTTGGAGGAATCCTGCCATTTCGATGAGATTTTTAACATAAATGACGACGTTTTCTGTGAGTGGTGTTTAGATACATAGGAATGTCGAAGCACTGCCGTGAACTCAAAATCAATGCACTCGTTTGATTCTCAGAACTGAGAATTTGACCTCGCCTGTTCCTTTGTAGGATTATGTGCTTCCTTTGCGCGTATTTATTAGATTTATCCCCTTTCGATTTTCCATTTTCCCGTTCCCAATGCAAACCAATTTACCAAGAATTAATAAAGCCTGGCGCTTCCAGCTAAAGGCAACGCAAACATGACCGTTTTACGTCAATCAAACGCGCATGTCCATTGCGCTGTGACGGTTGAGGTTCGTAGGCACAGTAACGATGTTCTAATTTCATTTCGCTGTTCACAGAACCTACGTGCATCAAGATAATAAGAGACGTTTTCGAAGAATACAGTTTTTCGGACTCTTGTTTGGCTCATTTAAAAGCTCATCGAGTCAATAAAATTTTCGAAGTCTTGTTTTCGTGAAAGTCGAAACATTGTTTTTTCTCATATAGTTAGCACTGGAAGGGCAGCCATTTGGAATTTTGATTTTCTCTAGTACTAAAATTTTCACTGTCACTCCTGACTTTTATTCTTGAATTTGAAAGAGAAAGCTTTAAATTTTCATTGAGAAAGGTTTGAGCAAAAGTTAATAAACTTTTCAATTTCGAGACGCATACATGTATCACCTGAGCGAGTCAGCGATTTTCTTAGGGTGCCTTTCTGGGCAAATATGCTGAAACATTTCTCGTTGAATAATGTTAAAAGTGTACAGCTTAGCATGCACCCAACGTTCTTCATTCTAGCAGTAAAGACAACAGCTAAAAGCACCTTTTCCTCTATCTGACCTCCAAAATCAGGCTTATACGGGTTGTCCTTGGAAACACGCTGTTGCTTTGTCCCGCGAGGGACGTACAATCTTGTCCCTACGAGCGAAAAGAGGGTCGATTCGATTCGAGGCAGGACCGTCCGTCCTATCCTACTATCTAACACGTACCAAACGCTGCTTTTCATGTAGGTGCAAAGACAACATGTTTTTGCAAGTCGCATCGTGAGTAAGAGAGTCAACAAACTTTTAGATAGCCAACACCATCAACGGATTTAAGCTTATGGCGAATGTCCTTGTAGGGAAATCTGACCCTATGATGCTATGAGAAAATGTAGAAACCAAGAAGGTACTAAGATGGTTCTCTGTAAAGGTGTAACACACTGTCCCGAGCTAGTGTAGACATCTTGAAGTAGCTGTGTTAAACAAATACCACGACCTCTTTCCCCTCTGCGTTGCAAAGATTACCATTATAGTAAGGTGAAAAGACTTTCTAAATACTGTGTTATTGTATCAAATGGTATTTAACCTCTACATTACAGAGTACCAATATAACAACGTGAATTATCGCTGTAAACCACTTTCTAGCAAACATTCTTTATAAGCTTACTGGTCATTACATGGCTTTTATTATTATGGTTTATTAATACTCAAATTGTGACCCAAAATGGTCAAATAAAATGAGTTTACAACACAGTCAATAAAAAATTTACAGTACATCACTAAAAAAACTACAAGAAAAAGACCTCCCAAGGAAGCAAGACATCAACTGGTAATTTCAAAAACGAGCACCAAAAACCCCCTAAAAGAATTTGAAAAATTAAAAAACAACAACGACGACAAGACATCAAAATAGACACAACAGAAATTTGACAAAACCAACATTCACAACAGCTCAACACAGGACAGAGAATCATGAACTCTGGAGTAGTTTAATGCAGTAGACTACTGGGCTTGATTCTTTACGTTTTGTGCGGATTTTAAAGTTAACCAAGCTTTTATTCCTTGTCGAATATCCGTGACCTGATTTAGGGGGAATATGATAATTTAGTTTATGGTCTGGTTTTACGATTTCCTCAGCAAACTTTTTACAATTTTCTGACGTCTAGTTTCGAGTGTGTCTAGCTGTAATAGAGAAAGTGATTCACTGTAAGACAAAAATGGATAAATAATTCGTATGCTCTCTTCTGGATTCTTTCAATCGTTGATCTATTCTTTTCAGTGAGACCACCTTGCCAAACAGTACAGGCATATTCTAAGGTTGATCTAACCAATGAGATATAAATTTGTTTAAGCTCATGAGCTGTAGCCCCAAATCTGCACAAAACACGGAGAATGTGCAACCTTTGTGAGGATTTTTTGACCATATCATCAACATGGTTATCCCATTTTAGTTTGTTATTTATGATTAACCCAAGAGATTTAAAATTCTCTTTGATTTCTAAGACACTGTTGCCTAGTAACAATGGCGGAAAAGGAGGAGGTACCTCACCAAAAAATAGCCTCATTTCTTTACATTTTTTTGGATTTAGTTTCATATTATTTACTGAAGCCCACTGGTCAATGTGTTATAATGTTGTCTGCATCTGCGAATTAGTAGGAGTACTGGAATGAACACATTCTGACACCGTGGTGTCATCCATGAATATAAAGTTTGATCCCCCAATACAATCAGGAATGTCATTAATCATGAGCATAAATAGAATTGGGCCCAATTTTGTTCCCTGTGGAACACCTGCACGTATTGTTTGCCAGGAAGAAAAGCTATCACCAATCTTCACCCTTTGAGATCTATTATACAAGAAATGTGCTGTCCATTTAATTATGTTACTATTTATACCGAATTTTGATAATTTGTGAAGAAGTATGTTGTGGTCAATCTTATCAAAGGCTTTACTGAAATCAAGGTAACAAATTCTAACCATATTTCTTTGACTTTCCAGTTGCTCGAGCCAAGTCTGTATCATATCTATCAAGGCAGTTGTTGAGGACGATTTCTTAGCACCTGCAAATTGCGTTTTTTTATCTTATCCTTTACTTCCTGTTTGATCCATTTTTCAATCAAACTCTCCATTACCTTGGCCACACTGTTGGTAAGAGAAATCGGCCGAAAATCATCAAGGGAAGCAGGGTGGTTGTTTTTAGCTAGAGGAATTACAATGGCCTCCTTAAGTTTGATGGAACTTGACCTTCTTGAAAAGAATAATTAAAGATATCAACAAGGGGAACAGCAAATTCATGTGCAAATTCCTTCAACAATTTATTTGAAATTTGGTCAGGGCCACTAGCTTTGGCACAGGGTAATGATTTTAATAAGTTGACAATACCATTGTATGTAACAATCGGAAGGGAATTACTATTTGGAGATTACGAATTAGCTCATCATAGTTTAAGGGAACATAGTCCTTTGTTATATTAACAAAATGATTATTCTTTGGATTATTATCTGTATAATGTCTTTATTGGCTGCCTCCCACAGGGTTGACGGTAAGGAAAATGAAGATCGTGATATCTTTCCGTTGCTTGTAAGGTGAATGCGTTAAAGTGCCCGTCAAGAGTTCAAAGGTCACTTTCAAATACACCCAAACACGTCAACAGAGAAATTAATATAGCGGTTAAGGTAACCCGGTGGCTGTGATATCTAATAAGGCACCTGTCAAATATCATTACCTTTCGTAGAATATGATATTATTTATTTGAAGCAATACGCCTGCTTCACCACTGTATCAATTGCCTTTAGTTGTTTGTGTAAATCTTCAGTTGTTTCATTCCGAATGAATATATCCTGGAAGAGAGACGCAACCGCTTGTGGTGACTTTAAATAAATGAATGATTAACATTTACGAGGTAACTTTGTAACTTTTTTATTTCGATATGTTAGCGAAACTTATGATGATGTCCTCATTTGCGCCAGACTATACAGCGAGAGGTACGCAGAATCACCAATGCAACTGACGTCAATATTCCAATAACACATTTCAAACCCATTTATGAAACTTTAATTGCTTTTTCTATTACGTACGCGTTTATGGGGATGCAATTTTGACAGCAAATTATATTGATTGCATACCGAACCTATCTGTACTGGCAATGTGCAGGGGCCTAGAAAGTTATATCTGATTGGAGGTTGGCATTATTTACAACAACTTATGGAGTCTTAAACTAGGTCCCTCCCTACCTGATTGGCTGTTTGAAATAATTCAGTAAGGCTGCGTTCACAAATAACGATTAGGGGGGGGGGGGCTGGAGGAATTTCGATTGAAATCTTATTTTTTTTAAGATCCCCCCCCTAAGTACCCCAAAAAAATTTCAAATGCCCCCCCTCTATATGGTCAAAATTTTTCAAGTCCCCCCCCCCCAACTATCACAGGCCCGCATATTTGTAAAGGATGTGAGCGCAGAAAAAATAAACATATTGCCCCGTTCCGCTCACAGGTGTTCAACACTACCTGTATTAGCACTTTGTATAGTCATATATTCAAGGCAAGTTCTTTAAATGCATCAGTGATTTTTTTAGATTTATTGGTCTAAAAGCCAACTTGAGTTAATCCAACTCTGGCCAGGTCAATTGCTCCTGCTGAGGAGCACACAAATGACAATCATGAGAGAGTAGGCAAATTGTGAATTCTGGCTAATTGCCATATTGCACTGTGACCTACCAAACATTTTTCCAAAACTACAAGACATCTATGAATTAGATGCTACTCTAAATTGACAATACTGGAAGGTTAAAATGTTCCACCAAATAAATGTTTTAATCTCTGAAATTTTGGGTGAAATAATTTCAAATTTGGTTAAAAATAAATAATTCCATTTGGTCAAATATTTTACTTTTAGTCTTTACTGTTCAAAGTTTTACATCTGTATCATTTTATAACAAGAATATGAAAATTTAGAAAACCAAGCATGGTGACCCTATCTTTTTTCTGTAATATTTGATTATTCTTATATGCTAGAATTCAAACATTACTATGTGTTCTTGCATGTGTTGCTCTCTGGCCTGATCTTGTGTACAATTATGTTTCACTGTCATGAGCATCATTTGACCCAAATTCTTCTTCAACTACCATGTACATCAGAGTCAGAGCTATCTCTGTCACTGATCAGGTATGCAGTGACAGTGAAACTGCAGGAGCAGAGCTTTAATGATAGTGACACTATCTGTAGGCAGTAGCTGTATTAACTTTGATAATTTTGGCAATATTTTTGTTCAGTTTTACCAATTTGTTCTAGTTCTACTCCCTACAGCCTGTTGAAATGTCTAGTATTCAGCTTGCTATCACAGCCTATTATGTGTACCATGCATTTGTATCACTGACAACTGACTGTCAGTCTGGACTCCAATTAAATTATCACTAAATACATATTTATATTTATATCTACAGGCTTTGTCGACAAACTAAATATTGTATGTTTGAGCATGCTGTAGGGAGATAGCAAGAAACTGTAGTTGTTATATTGCATAGGAATATTGCAGAAACCATTAACAGTTGCAACTTCTGCCCTGTTACGAGGCTCAAGTTTGTTTTTTTAACACAAATCACACATTTAGATTTTTTCGAGATAAAAGTCATGAAATGTGACAAAATGGTTCTAAATTTTGTTAAATTATTTCTAACATTACAACATTTTGATGACATTAAAAATGGTATTCATTTTTCATTGAATTATCTACAAAAGCTTGGAATTGGCAAATGTAAAACACAAAAGGGAACAAAAAATTTTCAAGTCCCCCCCCTATAGGTAGAGCAAAATTTTCAAGTCCCCCCCTCTACTACCCCAAAAATTTTCGAATCCCCCCCTGAATTCCTCCAGCCCCCCCCCCCAACCGTTTTTTGTGAACGCAGCCTAAGAACAATGGGTTTCAGCCAATCGGAGAGGCTGCATGCATTTGCCCGTTCTGTACATGCGCAGTCAACATGAAAGAAGGCTACGGGTCTTGTAGCCAGGAGTCCGCAGCTTAAAAGTCGAAAAACAGAAAGTCGCTCACGTATGCAATAACCATTATCATCAATATAACAATTACCTCTATTAAGTGTACTTGCAAAACGTCTCATTAAATAAATTGACACACAAACGCGAAAATCATTTCATTTTAGGGTTTTATAAAGATTGCTCGTAAAAGACCGTGCGAAAGAATTGAAACACTAAATGTATTACCCGAGGACTGCAGCTCTCAAAATTTGTGCTGAAAAAGGGTTTGCATCGCATTTACGCCCATAGGCAATTGTTGCGATACATTAGTCGTGAAAAAGCTTTTAATCTACACAATGTAATGGTGAAAACATCCTCCGGTTTCTCTTAGAATACGACAGTTTTTATGCACCATCTCGTCACCTGGTCATGTAAATACCAACACATTTCCCTCTTCCAAACACGTACACTTCCAAACACGTACAGTTGCCAAGCAACCAATTCCAGAGAAAACTCGGGTATAAAATTTGCGTCATATTTTTTTATGTTACACGAGAATCAGTGACGATCCATATATTTTATGTATATTTGGCATAATCCTGTACGGATGCAGGAATGCAGGTTTAATTTAATCATAAAGTACCTTCTTAAAGCAAATTAAAGAAGACAAATCCCTATGTTCTATTTCCTTCCAGATCTTCGACAACAATCTCATTATCAACCTACCACGTATTGTCGAGGAACAAATTTTAGAAGGCGTCGTTCCCGCCGATTGAATACGAGAGACAGAACAAAGTTAAATACAATTCTGTCGTATGTATGTATGTATGTATGTATGTATGTATGTATGTATGTATGTATGTATGTATGTATGTATGTATGTATGTATGTATGTATGTATGTATGTATGTATGTATGTATGTATGTATGTATGTATGTATGTATGTAGTCTGTGTGTCTTCTGTATGTCTCTCTCTCTCTCTCTCTCTCTCTCTCTCTCTCTCCTCTCTCTCTCTCTCTCTCTCTCTCTCTCTCTCTCTCTCTCTCTCTCAGCCAGCTAGCCATTCATTTGTGTGTACGTGTTCTGTAGGTATGCATGCATAATTACACGGTGTACTCTCTTCTGATATTCGTTCCTGCCGAAGGTAAACAGAATCACTTCTGCAAGTAAATTGTTATCATTGCATGTGACACTAATCACTGGCCCCGGCTACAGAGATAATAGTGCTGTCTAACATAAAAATACTGCTTGAATTTAAATGAGTTTTGCCGTATGAGTTTGGTTGTGGCTGTCAAATTCAATTTCACCATGATATTATTTTGTTAACGATAAGACCGCACCATCAATTATGTCGAATGCCAGCATTGCAATATCAAATATCATGTCAAGTCATGTAATGAAAAGGTGTTAATCACTGGCGTTAAAATGGTTGCCATGGTAACATGCGCCCGGTTGCACAGTGTCGTCGATAGCTGCCAAGTGCAATCGATACCATCGACACGTTCCGACGAGGTTCAAAGGTGGAGAATGCCTTTCAGCATTCGGTGCCTGACTCCTGCTCGGCGTTTTCGCCAGCGAAAATCGCACAAATCACCATAGCAACGGGATGGTTTCATTCCGATGAGCACCACTCCGGTACACTTCACATGAATCTCTGATAAGCATGTTGCCCCGGGCATTTCATCAAATGGCATTTTACCCACATCTTTTATATATGCCAAACGCTTCCACGCGGCAGAGAATTAATATACTTAATTCATCTGCGCACTGCCAATAAACTTTGTCTCACAGCGAATCCTGGGTCATTTTCCGACAAGATCAATGCATACAGTTCTGATACTCGACTGGCTGATCTTTTTGGAGGAAACAAGGACTTGTTTCGGCGACTTTTCAAAGATATCGCTTCAGTATTGTGCCATCTGGCAGCATGGCAACCGCATTTGAGGTTATGCATGCGTGTCATAGAGCAGCAACGTGATAGCTCTGTCGTCAAGCAAAAATTAGTGAGAAATCTAGGTCTTCCGTTTTCCGTCTGCCATTATAAATCATTTTCCATTCAGGGAATATCAAATAAATGCACACATGGGTTTGAATGTGTTTATAAATATTTGTATGTATATGTCGTATATGTCTGTCTGTCTGTCTGTCTGTCTGTCTGTCTGTCTGTCTGTCTGTCTGTATGTATGTATGTATGTATGTATGTATGTATGTATGTATGTACGTACGTACGTACGTACGTATGTATGTATGTATGTATGTATGTATGTATGTATGTATGTATGTATGTATGTATGTATGTATGTATGTATGTATGTATGTATGTATGTATGTGTGTGTGTGTGTGTGTGTGTGTATGTATGTATGTATGTATGTATGTATGTATGTATGTATGTATGTATGTATGTATTTATGCATGTATCCATCTATTTATCTATCTACATTTTGTGCTATTTATCTATCTACATTTTGTGTATCTCTGTCTATATGTATGCATATGCGTGTACATATGCATATGTACAATATACATATAATAAACAATGTTGTTGTTGAAAATATTACACATAATATACGTGTGTGTGCGTGTTTGTGCACGCGTGTTTTGATGTACTGCAAATCCCATAAACATAGTACCTTCTTATGTACACAACAGTTACCTTTAAAAGTGTCGAAATTCAACTTACCCTTGTCAACAATGTCGATCTTCAAGATAAACCCATGACGGAATTATAATTCTTCTGGTGATTACTATGACAACGTCATGACAAATTCGTAGTAACGACAAGCTATGATTCTACTTGTAGCTAAAATTTATGTTCTTCAAGTTCAGTAATGTACCATTGGCAAGATTGATGTCAAAATAGTATGTTGTCTTGAAAAGTACGTTTACATAATATACATCATATGTCTTGAGATGGAGCTGACAATTGATAGCTGGCCCCTCATTGTCAGCGTTCTGGTGCTGTTCGTCCTTCAAAAACCATCAAAAGCAATTTCTATTAAGATAAATTTACTTTCATGGTAGGTGGTAGGGTGGAAATGATCACTTTCCCCAGTTTAATAAATACACGTAGAATATTTATATGTTACACTTATTACTTGTTAATCAAGGTGACTTTCATTTCAGCATTGTCATATGCCAGTTGAAACAGATTGTCGCTGTATACCTGACAGTACATACTGGTATATAAAGCAACAGCGCCCTCTCGATTGCAAATTTTATGTAGAATTCATTGTTCTTATCAGTTTGTATCAGTATAGTCTTAATATTTTAGTTTTTTGAAATGCATTGCTTTATACAAAGACGTTATGTCATTTTAAGTCAACGCTGCAGACGTTGAGCACTAATGTGTAAATCTGATTTCGCAATGATATTTTAACGATATGTTGGCGAAGCCGTACTTCTCAGGTATGATGTGTCCTTGTCAGAAATGATCAGATATGATTAACGATGCACTGTACTTTATGTGGTGTTGGTTCATCGTGAAATTCAGTTATTTCCTAGCTCAGCAAGTAATAAGGTCAGAGTTCCGTATGATATGCGAATCGCAAGCACAACTATTCTTTTTACCGTCGTCACGATGACTATGTGGTTATTGTACGTGTCAAGGTGGAAAGCTCCTCGGAGACAGATATTCGGCTTTCAGATTTTACAATACTTTTCTGATCGACCACTAGTGGAAGCTCATTTTGATGCTCTTGGTTGGAGCAAATAAAGAGTTTGCTATCTTATTTTTGTGAAAATCGAAAACGTATTTTTCTTACAGAGTTAACACAAAGATGGCGGCCATTTTGAATTTCAAGTATCGTTAAATGTTAGAAAATGTGTTTTTTTCAGTGGCTACCAACATTTGCACAGTGACCCTTCAATTTCGTTCTTGATTTTGAAAGACAATGGTCGATGGTTTCCGTGAGGCAAGTTTGAGCAAAAGTTCAAGTCTTTCAATTTCGAACCGTGTTCTACCATTGATATGAGGGCAACAATAATTTTTACTCCGCAATGGGGTTATGAAATACGAATTTTATATTCGATCGCGTTATCGATCATGTCATTAAGCTCAATGTTTAAAATCGTTCCATGGTGGCGCTATTAATTAACATGGTCGCCCAGAAGGAATTTGAGAATATTACAGCCGAGTCTCTTTCATGTCGGACTACTTTGATTCTCATATACTTTTTTCTCTATTTAGACTGGAAATACGTCAAATTGTCACAGATGAAATCATGACGTTTATTTATTTATCTATTTATTTATTTATTTACTTATTTATTTGTCTGTTTGTTTGTTATGTTTGTTTGCTTGCTTGGCTGTTTGTTTGTTTGTTTGTTTGTTTGTTTGTTTGTTTGATTGTTTATGCGCGCTGGAGTCTTGGATGGTGAACTGATAGGTATTACTGAAATCGAAACCCAGACAAAATTTACAAGTTGGGAGTCGAGAGAAAAAGACAGAAAAGCTCATCATGATTCCATAGGAAGGTAGTCCCAAATGCCGATCATTTTTTTTTTTTGAGGAAAACATCATTTATTAAGGCTAAGTTAGAAAAATGAAAATAATTCAGGCTAGAAATATTGGCAGTAAAAGATGCCAGATATTTTATTTTCAAAAGATAACAAGGCAGCAAATTTCCAATATAACTTTACGACATTGAAGACGCAGTAAAGTCAGCGGTAGTATGTATCAAAGGATATGGCGACAAACTCAATAACATCGTTTCCGTCACATTTATTTACAGCATATGTACAGTGATGTACTAGAAATAACCTGGTCACTGACTCAGCCGCACTGAGATATATTTCAATGCGAACAGGTTTAGGACCGCTGTTTTGTTTTGTTTTTGTTGTTTTCGACAAATCAAAACCTGCAAAGGTACGACGAATCCTGATCAAACACACTGTATACAAGTGGTGCAAAGGTCGATTAACTCGGTGTGTGGGTTCCATTAATAAAGGCGTGTTTCATAAAAGTGTTAAAGTACACAAACATGACCGGCTACGCCGAATATTTGTATCGCCCTGAGCCCACAAAAGTCAAAACATAAAACGTAATTCTAGTGCCGTGCGGGTCATAGCTGAGAGGATAAAATCGGCATCAAGTTCCTTTATAAACTCGGGTGATAGCAGCTTCCATGAACGAAGACATATTTCATAGTGAGCTTAAAATGCACAAACATGACTTGCTACACCGAATATCGTTCTCGCTCAAAGCCCGCAAGAGACCAAACATCAGAGTAACTCCAATGTCATCCGGGTCATAGCAGAGAGGGCCTGTCATCGCGTTGTTTGTTATAATCCTTTATTCATGGATATCCGTTCTTTACGGAGAGGATCAAACTAGAGTTAAAATATTAATCTGACTCAATATGCAGGATGTGAATGGATATTATATTATCGCTATGTTAGCAGTAGCATTTCCCAGCGTGTTCGTGTCGAGATGGCGATGATGTATTGGGCCTGACCCTCTGGGAATACAACAATCCAAGCGGCTGTCCTTCGAGTACGTCAACAGAATATCCATTGAAAAAAAGCTTTAATATTGAAAGCTACAGACCTACTGGGAACCGGTTATCATATTGTGTATTAATTCCTCAATAGGTCTGCACAGTAACGGCTTGCTCTAGGGTTAGCCGACCCTTACCCTATCTATAGATATGATGCATTTGAGGGGGCTGGCTGCGATCCGCCTTCGCAGTAAATGAATTTTGATTTGTGGTTCTCTTTACATTGTGTGTAAAAATAAACAAAAACTGCACACTCTTACCAACAAATTTTCCGTGTAAAAATAAACGATGGTAGATTGGATCAATGGAAATATTCTCAGAAACACCGGCAAGTTATTTTGCAATATTTTCATTATTCATTATTTTATTAAAAAATGAGTGCCGTTATGTCGTCCTATTGACAATAAATACACAGCACCAGCCTTGCCAACACTGTGCATTGTATCACAATATGCACTGTCAAGTGAGTTTGAGTCTGGACCTAGTTTTAGTTTTCAGCCATAATAATCCTTTCATACAGGTCCTATGGACTAGTTGAGCACTGAGGATTTCCACGCGATTTGGGGAGTGAAACGCGAAGCTTTACTTATATACCCCGTATATCGAACGTCGCGCGCTCCATAGGATTCAATTGTAAATTGTTGGTGACGTCGCAGGCCGGGACTACTTTCAACTTGACAAATTCGGGATACAGAAGTGATCAAATTACATGTTTTACACAGGAAATACTATTTTTACAACATTATACATTACAAAAATCTATAAACCGCATAACAGTGATTTAGATATATAATTGCGCCGTTCGATTATGAAAATCTTTCAATTAGTTTAACGGCGTTTCGTCTAACATAGAAATAAAGCATATGATTGTCATTTGTATATAAACCCAAAAGATTTTAGCGAAACCATGTGAAAAACATTATAGGTCAAACAATGGGGCCATGTACCCTAGAGGCAGGAGGCCATTTGACCTGCTGCCGTCGGGAAAATGGTCACCTACCCTCGGGCACATAGTCCCTTCTTTTGGTTATTATATATAGTATTTAATAAGCACAGCAAAAATACTTCAGATACACGAAAGACGCAGGTAATAGAGTTTTCAGAAACTACAAAAAAGACTAATAACAGTTGTCCCCTCGGCACTGGAGTCATTTCAGGTGTAACACTATCCCTGTCTCCCTTTCGGCCTAAAAACGACGGAAGAAATTGAATACTCGCGCTCCGGTGACCGGACAGCGGAAGATTAATTACCGAGCCGAAGGAGATAAAGACAGCTGTTTCTACAACAAAGAAGGAAATGCAGAGACATGTTGTGTCTTGGATGCATCCTAAATCCCCGCACAATTACCTGGCTGTCATATCGATTGGCGGAACATCAGCCCGAACGGTTGACTGGTTAATTTGGAGGTCAGGTGGAATAAACTAATACTCGACAGGACGTTTGTACCACTCGCCTGGAAGGCAGCCATCATCTCCGACTCCTCAGTAGGGTCTGTGTGTCCAGCTGCATGGAACGACCCGACACTCGATCACTGCATGGTGCTTTAGGGATGCGTCGATTGCATGTTGATGTAGTGACTGCATCAATAAACGACTCTGGTTTGGCTTTTTCCAAGTATTCTACCGAAGTACATGTAATTCTGTCAACAATAACCCTGGCCTAAAAAGCACGTTTAACGACACATCTCTCAGATTTACTGGCTATATGATTCCGTACAAACATTTTCAAAGGATATTTTGGGTTTGAGGAGATAAACTAGCTTGCACGAGAAAGGTATTACGTGGTTGGTGATAACCAAATTTGAGCGAAAAAATATTGCGTGGTATTATATAGAAAGGTACATACATATCATGTTGAGTCGGCGATGCACGTGGCTGGATGAAGTCAGGGGGCCTTTTCTGTGCGTGCGCAATCTCTGTGAAACGTGTTGCCATCAGCAAAAAATTAAGAATCTTATATTCGCTATTTGTAAACCTATCTTTTTAACCAGCTCTACTTTTCATGTTTTTATAATGTTGTAGTTCATCGTTCTCTCGGACTGCTCCGTGCTTATTTTTCCCGAACTGCTGTTGTTCCTTCGTCGTTTTCTTCTCTTGTATGCAATGTACTGTGCACTGTATGTATAGTGCGCAGTACATTGTATGTATGTATGTATGTATGTATGTATGTATGTATGTATCTATGTATGTATGTATGTATGTATGTTTTTTCGAAAGAATTAAACAATAATTATATAATAATAATATATTGCAAGGGTTCAAAAACACATACTTTTGTTGTCATCTTACTCCCAAAATTATCCCGAACTGCCTGATGTCCAAGTTGTTAATACAGCCTGTATGTCTGTAATATCCAGTGGTTTTGCTTACAACTGAATTTAGGGAGAGGAATGTACGTTTTGCATATACCTAAATCCATAAAAATATAATACACCGTTGTTCAATTGAATGTATCTGCGGACTGTTCCGCTGCACGTTCTCTTTGATCTGTAGACCTGAACATTCCAACTCTTTGGTTCAAATGTAGAGATGCTGTTGGGCCCGTCGTTTCAAAGCGCGTGACGAAGCGGAAAGTATTGTATGCTGACGTGGAAAGAGGGTGCATCGACACGTCAGGGGTAAATGGGAAAAAAAATAAGTGATGATACATCGCCCGAGTGGCTGCCATTTTTATGACTCGTTTTAATTAGAAGGGTTTGGCTCATTTAGAGAGTTCACGGTCTGATGGAAGTCAGTTTTCGCCGGACCATCAGACCGTAGGCGAAACGGCGTCGAAATGGAGCCGGTCCTTAACTATCGGGGTGTAATATGGTGCACCAACTTTGCTACTATGTAAACGATAAGACGAAGGACGTAATTGTATTTGCACAGTGGCGTACACCCTTCGTATGGCAGGAATGCTCGTATCTTTCGGTCATTGCTGTAGTTGTGTGGAATGAAAAAAGAAACTGGATTACGTAACATATGAAACGACGCAAAATATTTGTTGGGCTGAAATATCAAATAGTGTAAATAGTGCATGTGTAAATGATCTGGGAAAGCGATCGGCTGTAGCGCCCTCAACTTACGATTTAGATTTTGATCTAACTGACTGACGGACAGACACTGTCAGTCACGAACTCCTGTCTGATTGGTTGGTCGATTGCACTCGCTAATCGGCGGACTAATTGTCTAATCCTACAAACCAAAGCGGAGATAGAATTAAAATTCCTACCATAGTACCTAATTGTAATCGTCTTTCTCCTGAAGGAACCGTGACGAAATTCCATCGTAAGTGATAAACACATATTGTTTATCTTCAACAAGTTAACTCTTTCAATATTCATTTGATCGGCTAAAAAGTATCAAATTTTGTATTCCCATAGCTAGAAGTCTTGTATTCAGATCCACTCTAGGATCGCTTAAGGTAGTGCACGGCTCGACTTAGAAATACTTAAACTTTCACTAAACTTTGCCGTAAGGAAACTTTTCTTCGAAATGGAGAAAAACAGGAGTCACCATGCAAAATTTTGTACCAGAGAAACAAAATACCCAATGTTTACATTCACTTTAAATTCAAAAAGGCTGCCATCTCTGTTGTAACTCTATGGGAAAAAATTGAAGTTTCAATTTTCAGGTAGTATGCGCCTCGAAAGTGAAAGACTTACACTGTTGCTCAAAATTTCCTTAAGGAATCTTTCAACCATTCTCTTTCAAAATCAAGATAAAAGTTGGGGGTCACCGTGCAGATTTTGAAACTAGAGAAACAAATTACTCGAGGTTTACCGATATTTAAAATTCAAAATGACCGCCATTCCTGTGTTAACTCTTCAGAGAAAAATAGAATTTTCAAATTTAGAAAACCAAGTCGGTTAAAAGTTTTTCACACCAAGAGCTTTAAATAGAGCTCCACAAGTTGTATATCAATAAAGCATTGTGAAAGTTTGAGAGTCCGAATATCTAGTCCCCGAGACGCGTTCTACCTGAACAAAAATAAGCCGGTGAAACTTTACTTACTCTATTACCTCCAAAACGAACCCCAACAAGTGGTAGACCCCAAAACGATTATTGTAAACATTGAAGGTCCCAATATCTGTGTCCAAAGGCGCATCCTACCTACAAAAACTAGATTCCACGATTCAAGACGAGATGGCAGCCCAGGATTCTGCTTTCACTTTACCGGCAAATTCTTCCCTCAGTGGCCGCTACACTAGCCAAATGTACCATTTTGCTGTGGATCCACCCCAGTAATGAAGCGACAAAGCTTCCGTTGCTTTTGAAAAAGGGATTTCGAAAATCTCCAACGGCGCATTTGGCTTCCGGGTGAATGAACTCGACTAAAGACAGTGAAAGTCCGTGTGTATCGTCAAAGAAAAGAAAGTCTTGCAACAGACAACCCACTTCTGAAGACATCTGTAAGCCTGGTTTACATTCATTGCGTCTACACGCATTGTCTGTTGCATACGCTCCGCTAATCGTTTTGTTATGCATCTTCTTTTTGTAACACACTATCTTTTTTTTAAAAAAAAGGGAAGTCATGTACCTCACATTCTGTCCGGGAAAACCACAAAATATTATATCTTTGGATTGCTTTTTAAAACAAAATAGTCTGTTGCACCTATTTTGTTGCTGTTTCAGATGCAAGTCACGCGTTAAACCTTCAAAAAGGAAAATAGGAAAAGGAGAGCGCGCAACTCCTATATACCAATACTGTCCTTTCAGTGCATGATACGATCAACAATTGTCGCAGTGTCAAAAACTCTTATCGCAACATAAAAAATGAGATATCGGAGATGGCCACTACAATTTCCAACTGAACGCTTGAATGCGTCAATCCTTCGACTCCAAATTCAGCTAGCCTTCATAAATTTTCTCTGGTTGTCAAGTTAATGTTACTAAATTCACACACATCTGAATAGCAGCAAACTTAGGCAGGGACCTGTATGAGGGTGTCCTGGTATAGGCTAGTTTTTATTTGTCCGTTGAGGGCGCTCTGGAATCTCCAGAAATATTTTGGAAATATGAATTCTCATTTCTGAAAATTAAGGCTGCAGCCCCCGATAGAAAAGTGATGTGACCCGCAACGAATGGAATACTGGAGTGCGGTGTGCGATGCACTGTGAACGATTGGAAGAGCACAGGTTTATTAACATATGAATGAGATTATACGCAGGCTATCTTACCTATGTGCATGTTGTTATTTTACCTTTGTACTGTCGATGATGTTACAAGCCCGTTAATAACACGCTCAACGCAGACAGGCAAGCGGTGTTCGGTCGTGCATGGTATAACACAAGGTCGAACCCACATACGTCGATCGACGGTGTTACCCGTCGCAACGCAATTTACGTGCTGGTGCCTGCAGGAAGCATTTATCTTATTCGACGACGAGCGGCGATCGCTCGGACGACACGACCGCCGGCGCGGCACACAGGCTGAGGACTAGCAGACGAAGAGGTGAGGGACCGGAATTCCAGACGTCTAAAATTGTAGTTTGTTTGTTGTCAACTTAGCTCTTTATATCTAGCGCTTAAAACGAGGCATTAGCCGAACACTTGAAGCACTTGGACCGACAATTGAAATACTTAACTCACAAACTCAGGCTATGCCACAGTGCTTCATTGTTCACTGTCCGTCTGTAGGGCTTGTTGAATCGGAGGCTTTTTATATGGCTGCCAAACACTGCGATGGGGTGACTGATTTGGGGTCCGCTGAGCAGAAAACATTCTTTGGGTCCAAGTCATTCTGATCTCATAATTGGACGGCACAATGCGTTGTACCATTTAAGAGTCGAATGGCCGTAGACACCGATCATGAATGCTAAACAACTAGCCAATTTGCAGCCGGGGTGCTTGTCTCGTAAAGGCACGCCATGTCCTCGTGTGAACTCGAGCAACTTGATAAGGCTTGCCCTATATACAGTCGTCACCAATTAGCAATATTTCATGTCTAGGGCTAAAACTTGATGTGAAACTCATACAACGGGCAAGGCAGAGTTTGGTCGGACAGAAACGCTGCACACCGAGCTTGGCGCACACGGGAATGGCAATGCAAGTGAGTTCTCCACGCCTGACTTGATACGGCAATACAGTCAATGGGGTTTTTGTAACACTTGTCTGCACCGGCTCGATAGCTCTTGTACCCGTGTCAATGAGGTGGTTGTATGCGCGCTCATACTTCAAACTCACGGTTTAAATCTGACAAATAGATGACGATAGGCGTCATATATTTCGTTTTCGACATAGTCAAGGCGCTAAACATGCTGCTGGCCTGTCTCGCTATGTATGCCAAGTCGAATATCTCACTCACCCAATTTTTCGATTTCTCGTTTGACACGGGTTGAAGGTCATCTGACCCTCCATAAGTCTTTTTCGGATTGGGCCAATGCAAGCGTCTATCCCCCCCCCCCCCCCCCCGTATATCCTTTTTCAACTGACATGAAGCCACAAAATTCCGAATATTTCACCCCGAGCCGACGTCAGTAAGAACAGGGCACTTTTTTTAAGTAAACGCATTGATTTACAGTATTGTTTGTTTACTCTGAAAACCTCTGCAGCTGTCTCCTGAATTTATCGCAACCACAGTCCCTCTATCCACTGTGTCGCAACCAATCTCGCAAAGCTGGTGGACCTTCTTTGCCAGTTTCTAAATCAGACCACGCAATTCTGGTAAAAAGACTTGATTATGTTCTCAGACTTCCCACCACCATGAAACGAGAACTGATCGAAGGAAGTGCCATTGAAAATAGCATAAAAGGGTCATGATACTTTCGTCGACCGGTGAATATCCGCTCCTATTCAGAGGCATATCTATGAGCCGGATGAAACGACAAAGCTGTCGATCTGCATATACCCGCTCAAATGACGAGACCGTCTACAAAATGATAGTTTTTTAATCGCTTGTTTAAATACAAATCCAGAAACACTGACAGAAACAACATTTCAAATGTACCGACTTTTTTTGAAAAACTTGGAAGGTTTGCTGTCAATGTATGTCACAAGTCAATGTCAAGTGCGATGGCATTTCGTCGACTGATGGAGCAGTTTGAAAGTCCGTGTGTCTGTCTATCTGTCTCTCTGACTGCCTGTTTGTCTGTCTACATATTTTAACGCATGCGTGTCAATGCCAAAATGAATGGATGGACAGTTCAAGAAAGTTCTTGTAGACATCATTTTCCCTTCGGATGTACGTATATTAAAACCTTTTTTATGCAAGGGTTACCCGTCAATCTTATATGAAAGCCCGGGCTTTATGTTCACATTGTCCTCTCCCGGCTTGAAAGTACTGCGTCCGTATAAGATGAAATTTCCCTCTTCTAAATGAAAGTTCAAAGGTTAGAAGTGTCCATTTCCGAAGAAGTATGGAGTCATACTGATAGTTTGGCACAGGAACTGTGAATAGTGCAGGCTCAATAACACGCACAGCGGTGTCAAGTTAACCCTTTGAGTGCTGTAATTTTTCGCACCAAAATTTCAGTGTAACATTTGATTTCATGAAAATTTCTGTAATTTTGTGGTAATTTTGGATCAAATGGACATAGCCTTTCAATGGCTACAATTTTTGACCAAAATTTTGGGTAAAATCTGGAAAAAATTGTCTAGATCTGAAAAATGTTGCTGGCTATGTTATATCCTATAAAGGCAACAATAGTTGACTTTGGCGCTCAAAGGGTAAACGACACAACAAGTGACATTTAGTAACAAACAAAATATAGGAAACATTAAGATAGAAGTACCCCAAAGCGTTAAAAGCGTTAAAATATGTAGAGACACACGCGCGGACTGTTGGAGTTTCAAAATACTTTATCAGTTCACGGAACGCCATCGCACTATGACATACATTGTACACTTATTGCAAATCTTCCCCCTTTTAAAGGTACTATGCGCCTCGAAAGTGAAAGACAAACTTTCGCTCAAAATTTTTAAAGGAAAACTTTAACCATTCGCTTTCAAAATCAAGAATAAAAATAGGAGGTCCCCATGCAAATTTTAGTACTAGAGAAACAAATTACCCAAGATTTACCTCAATATTTGAAATTCAAAATGGCCGCCAACCCTATGTTAACCCCTTGGAGAATGTTTTTAGTCCCCACGGACACCGTCCGAGGGGACTTATAGGTTTGGTCATGTCCGTGCGTGCGTCCGTGCGTCTGTCCCTCCGTTCACGCAGCACATATAACTCAGACATGCCCTAGTCAATTTCTTTCAAACTTTGCACAATGATAGTACCCTATCCCATACAGATGCACTTCGATTTGTTTCACAATGCGATCAAATTTGGCCGTGTTTTTTTTTATTTTTTATTTTATTTTATTTAATCTCGAACCAACAGGTTGCCCCAATAACAGGTTCGTTCGAAAATAAAAATATAATACAAAAACGAAAAGTATATAACAGTTACAACGTAAACAAACAGACAGGAGAATTCACGTAAGAAAAAACCAAAAAACAGCAATAATGCGAAAGATACACAGAAAAACATCCAGATAAAAGTAATTATTCAGAAAAAAGGATCTTACATAATCCATGACGAAAATTACTAAAGTTATTAAAAATATCTAAATTTGCTTTTTACAGATAGAATTAAAATATGTCTGAGATCGTGATAAAAATGAGTGTTTCAAGATATTCGTACGTGCTGACACTGGTCTAAAAAGAACAGCACGACGCAATGTAAAAGCAGGAACGTTAAAATGAATCTGTGCAAGAACATCTGGTACACTATAAACTGAGTGAAGGATTTTATAAGAAAAAGTGTCCAGAGGACTTTTTAGTTTACATCTCCATAGACTCCCATGTATAAGTCAGTTCTCCATAGACTCCCATGTATAAGGCCAAGAAAAATAAAAATTTAGTTTCTCATCGTATTCATATTGCAAAAAGGATGCAGTGACACAGTTTTTAGTCCCCACGGATGAAGTCCAGGGGGCTTATAGATTGGGTCATGTCCGTCCGTTCTTCCATCCGTTAGGCCATCCGTTAACGCAGATATCTCAGATATTTTGACAAAATGTCACGTGACCTCGGTGACCTTTGACCTCAAATATACATATTTGTCCATAACTCAGTAACCACAAGTGCTACACCCTTCATATATGGTATGATAGGACACCTTATGACGCCACATATTGTACCTCATTAATTATGTGCATATCTAATTTTGAGCGAGCCAATAGAGCTAGAAGTCTGATTTTTGGTATATAGGGATAACTTAGCAATAGAATTTTTTTGACAAAATGTCACGTGACCTCGGTGACCTTTGACCTCAAATATACATATTTGTCCATAACTCAGTAACCACAAGTGCTACACCCTTCATGTATGGTATGATGGGACACCTTATGACGCCACATATTGTATCTCATTAATTATGCGCATATCTAATTTTGAGCGAGCCAATAGAGCTAGAGGTCTGAGTTTTGGTATATAGGGATAACTTAGCAATACAATTTTTTTGACAAAATGTCACGTGACCTCAATGACCTTTGACCTGAAATATACATATTTGTCCATAACTCAGTAACCACAAGTGGTACACCCTTCTTATTTGGTATGATGGAAGACCTTATGACGCCACATACTGTACCTCATTAATTATGCCCATATCTTATTCTGAGCAAGCCAATAGAGCTGGATGTCTGATTTTTGGTATATAGGGATAACTATAGGATAGAATTTTTTGACAAAATGTCATGTGACTTTGATGACCTTTTACCTAAAATATACGTTTATGTCAATAAATAAGTAACAACAAGTGCTATGTCCTTTATATTTAGTAGGATGGGAGACCTTATGACAACACACGTTTTACCTCATTAATTATGCACATATCTAATTCTGGGCAAGCGAATAGAGCTAGAGGTCTGATTTTTGGCATATAGGGATTAATTAGCAATACAATTTGTTCAAAATGTCACGTGACTTCGATGACCTTTGACCTTGATTATACATATATATGCATAACTCAGTAACCACAAGTACTATACCCTCCAATTTTGATAGGATATTAGACCTTAAGATGTCACATCTTGTACCTCATTTATTATGCGTATATGCATTTCTTGGCTGGCCAATACAGCTAGAGGTCTGATCTTTTTCCCTGATTTAGAACCATAACTTAGACATGCCTAATGTGTTTCAAACTGGGAACAACGACATAGACCTATGTGCCCATAGATCTGAACATATACACTCCAGTGATACTTCTTCATGACCACATTTCCCTGCCCCATCAAGACTAATACTCCTATTACAAGTGGGGACTATGTCATTGTCAATGACTTGTTTTTCGAAAAACTGAAACGGTTAAAATTCACCTTACATCGAGAGCTTTAAAATGAACCCCAACAAGTGGTTCATCAGAAAAGAATTGTAAAAGTTTGAGAGTCTGCATATCTGTCCCCAGGTGCATTCTGCCTTAAGAAAGGAAATTTCAATCGGCTACTTCATGATTTGATCCTTTTCTGCAATTTTCAAGTTGTTCCTTGTCTTCACTATCTGCTGCAAAACAGTTTGTATTTTTTGGTTCTCAAAATGTCGGCGCTGTCGCTGACGAACGAAAGTGTTGGACTGAACTTCATGTATTAAACCTAGCACAGACTCCTGTCCTAAACGCGAACCGTGACGATTTTCGTCTGCCGCAGACTGAGACGATCGACACATCTTTTTTTCGTTGCTCGCTATGTTGTCATTGCTGTTGTTGACATTGTTGTTTTATAATGCAAGTGAATAGATCCCCAAAGATATTTTCGTTGAGCTGTGGATGTCGAGCCAAGTGTCGCGTCAATCACTCAAGGGAAAGGGACTGCAATTAGGGTGGAGAAATAATGTTTTTTTCATCAAGCGAGGTACCAGGAAGTTAGAATTTTTTATGTATTTTAAGCATGCGAATCATTGTCACGGGAAATTAGCAGGCGGTACGAGAGTAAAAATAGACATGTAAAACCATATTTAAACTTTGGCCACTATACCGAGATACTCGGTGACTCTAACATTACCTAACGAAGCTGTATTAGCTTACAGAATATCTAGAAATGATGCAATGAACATATCAAATTAAGTAGTGATGGATGTAAAGATGGGAATGCAGTCTATGGTCTAAATTGTGCTATAATTACGATAATTTTCAAGTTGAAATTTTCACTTATTTTTCCCCTTCTAACTCGTTTATTTATGCCCACCACCTGTCAGTTTCCACAGCAACGAGGAAAAAACATACGGCACGTGTATTGGCATTTAAGAACTAACCTAGAAAATCATGCAAGCATGTTACCGTGGCAACTTGACCACTCGTGCGTTCGTGACAGCATCTCCTAAAAATGTACTTTGAATTATGTAAATTATATCGCCACAATTCCATTTCGCTCTTGTGTTCGGCAATTCTTAGTGAAATCGATCGTTCCGAATTTAATTTCATTGTGTTGTCGTTGTTATCAAAACTCACACACGCTAACAGCTGTCGCAGTGAAATGTACATGTGTGACTTCCACAAAAAAAGCGAACAGTGTACACGATATAGTGTATGCAGGTCTTCCAACATTGCATATGATCACACACATATAGTGGTTGCGACCTTCACAGTAGCGTACGTACCTGAATATCTCGGGCAAAAAAATGCAAATTTTGAAACGCAAAATTAGCATAATCAGTCGGATCAGTATTTTGTTTTTAATATAGTATAAATAGATGAGTAACGGCCTTCTTTCTCTACCGTACCCCTGTCTGTGTGTATGTGCATGTCCCCGTCTTACTCCCCACCCCTAAAACCATGTTCAGATTTTGACTGTGAGATCCTACAGTTAGTGCGACAGGATACGATACTAAAATGGTCAGATGTTTGGACCTAAAATTATGATTCCATTTAAACATTTTGACCGAACCACTTTCTAATATAAAGAAATATCGGAAAATATTGTGACCCGGCTGTGAACGTTTATTACGCAAACAATCATTTAAAGTCAGAATACTATGATCATAGTAGAATGGTTGGTGCAACAGGCTCCATGGCTTGCCTTGAACAAAGAATGGGCTATAGATTTTGCTTTCGATTCTACGTTTCCATTTGAAGATAATTTCACAGAAAAATAATAATGCATGTTTTTCATTAACCGACATGTGATTGCTTGATAGTATTTTAATAATTGAAATAGAAAAATGTTAGAAAGATAATTGCAATAGTCTTAATTAAATATATCAGATGCTGGGTAACTGATATACAGTACGGTGATTCATGCTGCCTGGTTGACATGAATACTGATATTTTTCAGAAAAAGTGAGAAGTGGCGGGAAATCTGCGATAAAAATATTAAAAAATAAAAATATAAAATTACGCAGTGATGAAATCTATGGGTACGCTATAATTCGCGCCACTCTTAAAAAGCCAGCGTACGGTCCACGCACGTATTCACCGTACAATGGCATCTATAACCAATTTTACGGCTTTATTGATGGAAATGTCGCTCAAATAACACTGGCAGGTTTATGATCGCTCTCCCTCTCACTGAAACTACATTCAATTCTGTTCAATACTGTCGCCGCAGAGACTGCTCACCGTGTTCAACTCAAAAGACACTGACGCGCCGTGGCAGTGCGCGATTCTCTGGCTCAGCGGCACGTCGGTCAATTCCACACAGAGATCTAGATTGCTAAAGGCCATCAATGTTATTTAATCACACACATGATATAAAATCAAATCTTCATAAAATGGAATTGTCTACCAAAGATGTAATGGCCTTCATAGCGATATATATTATATTGACTCAGTCTTAACCTATAATACCAACTGGCAGGTATACGAAAATAAAAAAAACACGGTTGGAACTAATTTGGGATATTTTGATTTGCACAAGGTTTCAAAAATTGAACAACTTGAAAATTTGAATGTTAAATATGACACCATATTTTGAGACCTTTTTAAAAATTCTATTCAAAAAATGCAATATTGTGCGCATGCTACGAGTAAAAACAAATGTATGAGACTATTAGATCCACTATCGCTCAAAACATATGGCCAATATTAATAACTTCATGAAAATATGTGAACTTCGATATATTTTCTTGGTCACCAAAATATTGGCACGAATATCAGTTTGTTGTTTTGCCTCAACCAACATACGTTTTTCGATCTATTGACAGTGTTTTCAGTCAGTCAAGGTTATTTTGAAATTTTCCTGACTCACTTTAGCATTTATTGTGCCTAAAACTAACGAGAAAGTAAGGAACATATCATAAAAATCCCTAACTCGTCTATCATCAATTCCAAAGTTTTTTTTTTCAGTTGGTATCGTTTCAAAATAACATTTATACACACACAAAACGTTTCCATAGAAGTGAATGAAGTTATGTGTTGTGAAATTGATCGATGAAAACCATATTTCCGGGGTTTTTTGCACAATTATATCGATTTGTGAAATTAAAAGTGTAAAGACTTCCATTTCATGACACTTGCCTTATTAGTCCCATCAAATTGTAGTCTCAATTTAGTTCAAATAGGATAGGCACGCCGGTATCCCTGTTAAAAAGTACCGAAGGCCCCCCCAAAAAATATCAATGTATTGTCAAAATACGAAGATGAAATAAGGTTTCATCGAACAAATGCAGAGGCCAAGTGAACGAAAGATGTCGCACTTAATCGGATTTAGATAAACATGAAAAGGCTTTTTACGCATTGTTCGCTTGATCCTTGTATTGGAAAATATAAACAAGATAATTAAATAATAAAATAATTAATCATGAAAATGTTAAGTTATAAACTGTTATAAACTACATTTGTAGCTAAACGTTTCTGCAGTTTTGGCTTGCCGTCCGACCAAGTTTACGCATTTTTATCAACCGTTCATTTTTGTAGCAGACGACTATTTCTTTCTGCACATGCGCACAAACGTTAGTAGGCGACGCCGGCACCTTATTTCACTCGATTGCTTGTATTGACTATTGAGAGAGAGAGAGAGAGAGAGAGAGAGAGAGAGAGAGAGAGAGAGAGAGAGAGAGAGAGAGAGAGAGAGAGAGAGAGAGAGAGAGAGAGAGAGAGAGAGAGGGCGTGTGAGCAAGAAGAGATAGATTACAATTCAAAACGCTGAGCCAGCCCTAAAACGGCATACTGTTTAAGTCACTATTTTCACATTTCAAAATAGCAGAAACTCGAGCAAGGAGATATAAGTGGATATTAGCTTGTCATCATGGCATAAAGGAAATAGCGGAAGTAGTGAAAAATATGATAAGATTAGATTTTTGAGATTGTCAGCACTAATGCTCAACGGGAATAGGGGCTTCCCAGTCACGTGGCGTAATCGCGACCCTTGTTTCAATATCACCCTGAACTACCTCGTCGTTGATATTATCGATTACGAGTTACTGTCCAGCTACTGTGCAAGATTTCAAGACATACCGTACGTCGGCCTGGCACGACCCTTCAACTATTGAAAAGACTACAGATTATGTTCATCACTATCGGTAGTTCGACAAGCGCCGGCCTGACAGAAAAAAAAGCCACCTGATGTTTTGACAACATTAACGAATCGCGGTGACGTCTGACAAATTTTATTGGAATTTTTCACACATGGATTTCAATCTGTCTGGATGTAATCACAGTATGATAGTCTGATAAAAATGTGTCGAAATATTTGAAGCAGACAACTGTGACGTCACACAGTGAAACATTCCGGCCCCTATAAACGATACCAGCAAAGAGATGTTCCATACGTTTCGTTCTAATATCATTCAACGAAACAAGTGTAGGTAAAATAATCACTTTAATGCAAAGCCATAGGGACAGAAAATGAGGTAAATTTACATCGTCTACACAACAGGAAAAATTTAACTATTACTAACGACGATTTAATAACTGCCGGTAGCTTTTCAAACTCTCTTCAAATAAAGCGTGACCGAACATCCAAGCTTTAGCTAGTAGGGTGGTGTCCGTATATTCCAGAGTTTAACTAATGGCATGAAATGAAACCTTTTAGACACGTATATAAGTTATCAAACACCAAAGTGTGAGTGATGCACATTTTAATTCTGTAAAAAGAATTGACTTCGTCATTTTCGCGTTTCCTGCATCACGCTTACAGAGAAGTCATGAAAAACGTTGTTATAAAGGTAGATCAGCACAATGCGATCTCAATGTGGTTTTCTAGAATTTTTCTAGGATGCCACGTTGTTTTAGCTGTCGTAAGTGTCATTGCAATATAAAATAATTCGTTATTCCATATCATATTAAAATATCAAATCATTCATTTTCTTTCAAATCAGAAAACGCCATTATGAGTACCTTAATTACGCTTTTAGAGCGAAATCAAATATGGCCATTGCAAGCCACAAATGCATCACTGTGACATTGCAATAAATGTCAATGTCATCTGAAGTGGTCATAAACGTCACATAGTGACAATGGGTCAAAGTTCTTATATCTACCTCTGTGTAATGTGCTTCTCCTTTCATGAGGTAGCAACTGGAGCGTTGAGATTAACAGTTCGTTTCAGTTTAAATTTTGCAAGGGTATCATGCAATGCAGTTTTGCGCTGTGTTGGAGAACATGTATTTGTGTAACACAAAAGAGCGCGTTTCAATGATAACAGATGTGTGATATTCCTGACATTATTTGATTTCATCTAAATCGTTACGATTTGGGGGAATCGTGACCCAGATCATCGGCTGAAAGGCGAATACAAGTTTTTCGAAATTATTTTGAGGTGTTAATCAATTGCAGGTGGCAACACTCAGTGAACATACCTGAAATCAGGGGCGTTGGCTGTGATGTTTGTAAATGACACAGAACTCGTCAATATTGAGACATCACAACATTGTAAGACTAAGTAATTTGTCCATGTAAAAACCAGGTATAAAGTATTTATATCTCTTTAGAATGAAATTGATCAGCAATATCATTCCTGCGTTACGAATGTTGAAATGAACAAACCAAAAAGAATGAGCCGCCTTACATTCATTAAACGGTAATATACCGGACCGTGGGCGTACAATAGGAGATTACTAATGACGCATTATGTCCATTGAAGCAGAACTTAATCCATGAACGTTATACAAAAATATGGAAATAGCCGAATGCGTGTATACAAAGTGAACACTCGTTTCATCATTGTTATGTACATTTTGAGATAGAATGCGCCTGGGGGACAGATATTCCGTCTCTCAATTATTAATATTCTTTACTGATCTACCACTTGCGGGCGCTCATTTTAAAGCCATTGGAGTAAGATAAATTGTAAGCGTCTTTTTTGTCGAAAATTTAGAATTTATCTTCCTTTATAGAGTTAAGACAGGGATGGTGGCCATTTTGAATTTCTAATATCGGTAAATGCCATATAACTTGTTTTTCGAGTTCAAAACTTTGCATAGCGTTGCGTGATATTTATTTTTAATTTGGTAAGAATATGGTTGAAAATTTCATTCAGGAAAGTTTACGGAAAAATTTAACTCTTTCACTTTCGAGGCGCGTTGTACCTTAATTTTAGACTGCATCAGAACACATATTGTCATTCATAAACATGTTTGTATATTGTACTTCGCACTTTTGCTCAGCTCAATAAAAATCCGTTCAGGTTTTGTAAATTTCTGTGAACATGGAACATCTCACGACCAAATGACCCTCAGTATAGTCATCTTAGACAGTTACTGCCATTGCGAAATAAATAGACTTCCATATAAACTCAAAAGTTCATTGTCCATCTGTAAATTTTGAAAGAAATCTTTCAAAGTCCGTCTGGGTAACAGTTTTGGGCATGCAAAATTTCGTTTATTTTTCATAGTATTTTGTGCATAGTATTTTGTGTCACGTTTAGAAATATCGATGTAATGCCTTGGGACATAACAAAGCGGCCGACGGGCGGCCATATTGGATTGTATCAACATGTTTGTGTGATAACTAAGCAACAGAATAAGCGCGCAGTCTGGTTCATAACACCCAGGACGATTGGAAGTTCTGCGCTGCAATCTAGTATGTGATATTTTTAAAAAATTATTATCTTACTCAATATGATACAGCAGGTTACGAGTAAGCGTACGAGTTCTAATTCCATGAAAACAGCATTGCATTACTACGCATGTCTCTATCTCTTTACATCCATCTAATTCAATTTGCATAATTAGTGACTTCTCTGTTACAGTAATTTTTATAACGTGGACGCCAAAAGCTAATCATGTAATATGAAGAACGTGAAATTGCCTCTGAAACGTCATTGGTAATGGTGCATAACGACATTGTACAACCATACACAAACACACCATTGTATAGTTTGACTGACGTGGACAGGATCTGATCATTCAAGGCGAAATAGCAATCTTGATTCGTCAACTTTCATTGACGCTAACTGCGGTAGCATTTACAGTGGTTAGACTGAAATAACCGAGTCGATAATTTCATGAATGCTGGAATCGTACCTGATATGATGTATCCCGATGATCCGGAATTTAATATCATGGAATTTAAGTAACTCTCATTTCTTGAGTGATTGGTAACTTGATGAAAATTATGGCGATGGTGATTAGTACTTAAGTTACTGCAATGGTAAATAGATTTAAAAATATATATATTTAACCATGTCCAATTATCGATAAAACGTTTTGAAAAGAAAAGGGGTTACATATGACTTGCTAATTATCACATGCATTTCGGTCACAGCAGATTTTGAAGTCTTTGCTCAATTATACTAGAACACATGGGGCTTCCCTTCGCTATCTTATACCTTTAGGCTGTTATATCTTCTCTTGTAAATAATGAGTTCAGTGTTTTCAGCTGTGATGTGTGCGAGCTCATGCCTGTTGTTTTGTAAATTTGAGTTTCTTTGTGATATGTAGCGTGCTTACATGGATTAGTTTACTATGTTCGCGCTAACGTTACTTCGTATTACATACGAAATGACCACTAAAATCCCACGTAATAAGTTGAGCATAATATAAATTTTCGCAGTGTTTTAATCTAGGGCAAGTTAAAATATATTTGCCTTGTAAGCATGTGATAAACTCCTTCCTCCCATATCAATTTATGTTCCCATAATTGTTTTGAACTTGGAGATTGTGCTGTACAATAGTCTATACCTTTTCAAATCCGACGTCGTCATCAATGGACTTAATTATATCAAATTTTACCTATTACTAGACCTCTGATAAGAAAGGTAATGGAATTCTATAATAGATTGAGATAGACTAATCTTTTCAATTATCTGTGTCATTTTTTCATCTAACCTTCATTTAAACTGAACTCTTATCAACTATCTAAAATAAAATGAAATCTCAATGAATAAAGAACGCGGTGCATGAAAGTTGTATTAATAATGAATGGCTCGCTGATGGACTTTGCTGACCGTTCAAGCACAGAAAATGATTAGTTGGTTTAATTAATATCACCTTTAGCGATAAGCACCGATACTCAGAGTTTTTCCATGACTTAAGCACCTCAGTGCAGAATAATAACGGTTTCGCCATATGTATTTAAGCAATTAACCAAACCAAACACGGTATACTACGAGATTTTGACCAGTTCGTGACAATATACACTCGCTCTCGCCCGTGCATATATGTCATGAACTGGTCAAAATCGACTGGTATGTCGTCGCTAGGTGTGGTTTATTGCTATTATATCATAACAGTATATTGACATTCTGTCGTGGAACATCACGGGATTTTGGCTCTTGCCGAGAGCTTTCTCGGGTGCCAACTGTGCTATATCGCGAATATAGCACGGTTATTTTCACACCTCGACCAATCAGATCGCTGTATTTGTGACACCAATATACTGCTATGATATAATATATTAATCTTCGGCGGCATTAAGATTGATTGACACTTTCATTAATAACAAAGTTTCTACTAGGCTTATATTACCTTTTCATAAGGAAAAGGGAATCTAATTCTCGATCGATAGAAGCTGCAAATAGTTAAATTTACATTCAAAGAGAAAAAAAGCAAAACATAGAATACATACATACATACATACATACATACATACATACATACATACATACATACATACATACATACATACATACATACATACATACATACATACATACATACATACATACATACATACATACATACATACATACATACATACATACATACATACATACATACATACATACATACATACATACATACATACATACATACATACATACATACATACATACATACATACATACATACATAGTTGGCTGAGCAATAAATGAGAACACGAGAGAAAAAGAAATGAGTCATGTACGTAGGAGGATAAGAAAGATTTGAACCCCAAGGCACTCAGAACACATTTATGCATACAATATTAACAGGGTAAACTTCTACTCAGGATGCTTTGATCAAAATGTCAAATGACAGGTAATATAAATTAGGTTTTACAAAATTGTTAGTGATAAATATGGCCAGGTCGACTTGCTCTGACAGATCGAAACTATTTCATAATATGACAAATGTTACTTTAACCTTGTTAAAATTTAATTAATCCTACACACAGATCCTAAGCCCATCGAGGGAAATCGAATACGGCAGCAGCACTGCCCACACAAAGATTTTTTGGCAAATAAAGTAATCCATAATTAATAAATCGAAAATTACTTTTATTGTGGAAGTGATTAGTATTTGTCTCCACAGGTCGGACATGCTCATCATAACGATGGCATAATCTTCAGACAGCTGATTAGCGAATTCTCTGTAATTTAACTCTTTCTTATCTTGCAGGTTATTTGCAATGCTAACGTCCAAGTTTTACAGCTGTTGTGAAAGCAGACCTCTTTGATGTGACACAGCATACTAGTAATCAGAATGGGGGACGTTACAGCGTGACCGACGGAAGTGACGGCGTTGCTGGCGGAAGTGACGTCGCGACGCCATCTTTGAAATGCGGAAACGTCGGCATAGTACTGGACTGGCCTTCATCGTCAAGATATGCATCCTCATGACCGTGTCTCTGACGTTCTTATTGTATCTCACAACTGACAAGGAATATGGTGATACAAAGGCACATGACGAGATGTTGGATTGGGAAGAATACTTCAAAAAAGTGCAAAAAATGACAAAGCCGCCATCTCCTGAAATTCTTGAAAAACTGAAGGAAGGGATGTTGAGGCTCGGTGGCGATCATGAAAAGGTGCTTTACATAAAGTTTGCGGAAAACAGCATCAGAAAACAGATGGAAAACCGCACCAAAAACGATCATGTTGGGAGCAGAATTGGGGAGCATTCGAAAGTCATCATGAAAGAGGCACATGTAGAAATACAGAAAGAAAAGGCCCCTAAGAAAATTATGAATCCTATTGATGCTGACAGACAAACTACAAATAAGAATGCAAACAACACAAATGAGAAGACAAATCAAGTGAACTCAAAAAGAAAGAAGATTGTCCGGAATAACATTCTACCTCGAAGTCTTGAATATCCTAAAAATCCTTTATCCAGAAATTCCGAGGGCGAAGTTGAAAATGTGGAAGAGGTTTATGAAATTGGTGCCAATCAAAATAGACAATTCTTGCAAGTGAACAAAATGACATTCTCATCCTTAAATCGTGACGACCAGATGGGCAATCCATCTGGAAACGCCGGCCAAACGTTTTCTGATAATGGCGTTACGAAAATCATCCCAGCACGGAAGAAGAGGATTTCCAACGAAGATGGGATAAAAAAATATGGACGAACCCAAACTTTCCAAGACATAGGTTTACAGTCGAACTCAAAAGCACATAGATCGAACGTTACCCTAAGAAATGTAAGTGAAAGCGATGAAATCACGTTTGTGTTTCCTTTTGAATCGTATGATGCTAATAGTTCAGTTGACTTAAGAACCGATTCAAGCCAAATTTCGGGAGGAGCTCTTAAGCTAATTCCAGAAGATGCCGGGTACAGTGACATGCAGATCTCAAGAATATCGGAAAGAGAAGAAGTGCCTATCATCGCAGATAACATTTACTGGTCAAGTTTTGTTGAAGATCACTTCAAAACAGGTAAATTATGTTTAACACTATTGGAACGCCTAATTTTAGATAGTTGGATAATGAATGAAAGTCAATGTAATCTGCAATTATAAGTTCATCTGCTTCTCTTTTGAAGCTAAACACTTGTTTTATGAGTATTGTGTAACATTGCAACATTTAGCCATAGGGCATCTGACAATTTGAGAAATTTGAAAAAAATGAAGATCCAATTATCCCAAATTAGTACCAATCATGTTGTTTACAGTCAGTAATTGTAAATACGATTGGAACTAACTTTGGATAATTGGATCTTCATATTTTTCATATTTCTGAAAAGTGTTAGGTGCCCTACAGCTGAATGTTGCAATATTACAAATTACTCATAAAAACAAGGGTATAACTTAAAAAGAAAAGCAGATGAGCTTACATTTGAAGATAAAATCGACATTACTTAACCATCCAATTATCCCAAATTAGTTCCAATTGTGTTTGTAGAAGTCCCTGTACCAAGTGGCTGCCTTTCAACACAGCGACAGAAGTACAGGCCATTTCTGAAACGTTTTGATAACATTACCTCAATATTAGTGATATTATTCTATTACCAATGACATCACACCGAGCACAAAAAGATCATTTATATATGAAATCAGCTCTGTCCTGTCATAAGAAGCAGATCTTTTCTCACTCGAGTCAAAATATTTGTGTGAATCAGAATATGTGTTAACCTCAAGAATTCCAATGCGGGCACATACGCTGGTTGCATGCATGCAGATGAGTGTCAGTTATCTAAAATCACCCTTAAAATTAATCCGAGTCTGAGATCGTGACCGTTTGACGTCAAAGCTCACGTAGGAGGCATTTATATTTATTTTAGTCGCATTCTAGTGGTTATTTAGAAACTCTATTAGTTGTTCAATGCACACGCTAAGACAGTTATTTACATTGGTCTTAAGCTTTTCTCCATTTTACATACGCTTTGCTTTATAAACGACATTTATATATCTAATTGTATAAGCTTAAAACGTGCCATATTTTAGAGCTTTTTTGACACGCCTGTGCCTCATATATAACTTCATAACATTTGCCTGTTTTTTTCAAAAAAATGCTTTAGTGTCTTCATGTACTTGTTACCTTTACATATCATAAATAAATCTTTCGCTGTCGGCGTGTAAGTAAACAAGATGGATTTGTTTATTTGACTCTTCCAGGTCTGAGCGAAGACGAAATTACAACGTGGTCGTCGAGAGCGCGCCACCTAGTGGTGACTCAGATGCGAAATCCTGATTGGAAGACATGCGGAAGGCCATTGAATCAGTTCATAGTCATGAAGGACGGCAGCAGAATGTGCGCTAGATATAGACACCCACATACAGAATTTGTTCAAGGTAATTGAAATAAAGCATTGCATATAGTCAATGAACTCAACATAATTTTAATCGTCTGATGTACGAAACACTAATGCCAATATCCTACGAAGCTGTGTATGATTTCCGGTCGTTTTAATGACATTGAAACGACAGACTATTTTGAGAATTATTGTTAATATGTTTTCTTTCAGGAGAAGTCTACTCTTTCTATCTGGCGAGATTACTCGGCATAACTCATGTTCCGGCTGTGTTCTATCTATGGTCAATTCTACGTCAAGACAATGGCGGAAGCAGACAAAAAGAATTAAAGAAGCGAAGTGGGAAGAAGGGACGCTGGTTGCGTTAATACAGTGGATAGACAATCTCGACAGGTAGGTCGGTAGTGAGTGGTATGTTTGATCTTAAGTGAAGTAAGTAAGTAGGTAAGTAAGTAAGTAAGTAAGTAAGTAAGTAAGTAAGTAAGTAAGTAAGTAAGTGAATCAGTCAGTCAGTCAGTCAGTCAGTCATCATCATCAGTCAGTCAGTCAGTCAGTCAGTCAGTCAGTCAGTCAGTCAGTATGTATGTATGTATGTATGTATGTATGTATGTATGTATGTATGTATGTATGTATGTATGTATGTATGTATGTATGTATGTATGTATGTATGATGTATGTATGTATGTATGTATGTATGTATGTATGTATGTATGTATGTATGTATGTATGTATGTATGTATGTATGTATGTATGTATGTATGTATGTATGTATGTATGTATGTATGTATGTATGTATGTATGTATGTATGTATGTATGTATGTATGTATGTGTATGTATGTATGTATGTATGTATGTATGTATGTATGTATGTATGTATGTATGTATGTATGTATCTATGTATGTATCTATGTATGTATCTATGTATATGTATGTAGCAGTTTATAATTATGTTGATAAGCGCCGATACTTAAGTCATGGGAAATGTATGCACGATTCTGGACCAGTAAACATTTCTGCTGGCATTTGTACATCAGGGAGACTCCCTGATAAGCTTAAGATTTATCAGCAAGGCAATTCCAGAAAAAAATGTCACGACATCGATGGATTTATTAAAATGCAAATGTGAGGTTATGTGGAAACAGATATGGCCATCCTTTGTATTACGCGTGCGTGAGTAACTGGTATTTGCCTATCTCGAAATGCAAGCATTTATTTTTGGTAGATGAAAGAAACCGAACAAGGATTGTTAAAACGAAATGAGATAATAAGCTCTTCGAAATACACAGTCTGTGATTACATCAGGTATTTTCATGAATATGTTTCTTTTGCATGTTGTATCCAGGGGTAAGTTGCCGGAAATCTTCTTACAAGGCGACGGGAGCGTTTTTCCTGAGAGCGAGGCGCTCCGAAAATTAAATATGCCGGAGATTGTCGAAGTAATGCAGTGGACTGATCTTATCATTTTTGATTACATCACGGGAAATTACGATAGGTAAATGACGTCACTTGCTTTTACTCTCAAACGCCTGAAAAATGCACACGTCGCAAAAGCAAGAGTTACCTTTCAGTAATTTACACTGAACCGAGTCAGGGCTTATGAATTTGTTACAATCAAACTCTGGTCAGTCTTTTTAAGACGTCTATACCCCCCCCCCCCCGAATATGTTTTACAAAAACAGCTACGCATTTTATTTTGAGCACTTTTATATAACCAATGTCTCCTAAACTAAGAATATTTTTTATACCTTCAAAGAATTGCTAGCAACCAGGACGCTGCCGAAAAAGAGCACATCCCTGAAATACTGGCCGACAACATACACAACTTGAGGAGAGACAAACAAACAAACACAATATGGCTGATCGACAACGAAAGTGGTTTTCTTGATGGCTACGAACTAATGCGAAATCCCAAGAAAAGTGCCGAGGCGAAGAGATTCATCTCTTTCCACAAACAGATGCTGAATTCAATTTGTATTTTTCGGAAGTCGACGATCCGGAATTTGAACAAGCTTCATTTCCATGGCAACCCGGCAGAGATGTTGTTATCCGAGGTCCATAGGCATGAACCTCTATCAGACTTTTTGCCCAAAATTCCGGAGAAATTAAAATTTCATGAAACGATGAAAAGCAGGATATCGGACGTGTATGACAGAGTCCAGCTTTGCAAGAGAAGATTCAGGCGGAGTGAATAATTGTCACCTGTTGCGGCGAATGGTCAGAATTACCAAAACACTGTATTCTGTGCATTGTCTTAAGAATAGTCATAGACTGGACAACCATCAAAACGTTCCACGTCATAGATCGACTCTGTACCGTAAAACAGAATGTGTTGCATCGGTTTGAGACAAAAGGCAAACGAAGCAATATTCTTTTGCATCAAGTTTCCTCAATGTCATGAGATGAACATTGCGATTATTTAATACCCGAGTCCCTTGCAATACTAACAAGTTTCTCGAAAAGACCTTAATATTTCATGACTGCGGTTGATTGAGCCTCCCACTCTCCAAACCCACATTTTGAAGTAACGCGCCGCTATTTTCCTCAGCTCTTATAGCACTTTAAAGGAGTAATGTACTGTTTAATGTGAAAACCCTGCTGTTTGTTCTTTAAAAGACAAATAATTTAAATGAAGCGGTGAATGGAACTTGAAGAAAGGGTCTTACATTCTTTCAATTTATGTAACTGAGTTCACCACCACACAAATCGGCAACATGAATTGGAACATTAAATGTGCAATATTTAAAGAAAACAGTTCATACACGCGTATTGCATTATAACGATATGAAGAAACATGATTTATTTAAATGTGACAATAACGTTTGACACCAAGTTAACCACGAAGTCACCAACAATCGCCACATTGCATCGTAGTTCTTCGCAACAGTTCGTAATTTCAGGATAAACACGTACCAGAAGCCCGTTGAACCTGACTCTAAAAATAGAATTAACACGATTGGAACTTTTTGGTGATAATTGGATCTTTTAATTGTTGAAATTTATCAAAGAGGTAGGTGCCCTATAGCTGAAAATTTGCAATATTACAAATTACCCATAAAAATAAGTGTACATGCATTGCAGAAAAAGAACGGCAGACGAGCTTTTATTTGCACATTGAACCAACAATACAACACTATCCAATTATCCCAAATTAGTTCCAATCGTGTGGATTACACCAAGAATTTAGAATAAACCCACTTACACTATTATTATTTTCAAGATTTTTACACATAGCTTGGTCAAGAAACATTATATTCAACGGTCACAATAAAAAATTATTGTCATCATCTATAATTTTGAGAAAAATTCCATAGAATATCTGTACCCATTGGGGAAAAGTTGATGAAACCAATACTGATTGAGGAAAACGCTATGATCATTTATCTGGCAAATGCACCTCCTGTGCATTAACTATACCACGATGAAAGCCAGATTTTGAAATAGACTTTGATAAAGCTTGACAAGGATAAAGACATAATGCAAAGAAGTTATATCACTCCCAACTCGATCGTACACCATCAAGCTAACATGCACCTCGAAATATGTAGGTTTTACACCTTAGTTTAGACTGTTTCAAAGAGAAATTTCAGCTTTTTTTCTTTTGTGATAGCGAAATAAAATTTTTGACAGGAAATCGCGATCCAAATGCTTAGATAAAAAATAAGCGCCATCACACAGACGAAAAAGTAAACTTTTCAACTACCCCGAAAAGAAAGACAGCAAAAAATGAATTTTCATTACAAGTTCCTATACATTAAAACGATTGGAACTAATTTGGGATGATTGGATAGTGTAGTGTTGTTGGTTTAATGTGCAAATGTAAGCTCGTCTGCTGTTCTTTCTCATGCAATACACTTGTTTTTATGGGTAATTGTCATACTGCAACTTTCAGCTATAGGGCACCTACCTCTTTTGAAAAATTTGAACAATTAAAAGATCCAATTATCCCAAATTAGTTCCAATCGTGTTCATTGTGTACAAACAGGTTATACACAAGTAAAGAATTGTAAAATTTGGAGAGTTCAAAAATTAATCTCCGGGGCGTAATTATACTTGAAGATACAGTTCTCCCTAATGAGCACAGCGTAACAATTAGGGTCATCCATACCTCATATTGTATTATACAACACGGATAATAACGATATAACCATTTGAAACTACGTTCAAAAACCTGTTTTTCATGACGCAGACATTATAATCACATGCATGACGGTGTGTGTGTGTGTGTGTGTGTGTATATGTACGGGGTTTCCGAAAAATACGGCCAATTATTGAGGATCACTCTGGTGTCTGTCAGTCGTCACTCACCTAGTTCTATTCATTGCTTAAATCCAACCTATGGTCTACTTATACCGACATGTACTTGGAATACGAACCGCAAACAACAGTGAATAGGGTACCAAAAATAAGGACTTTGATTTAATGACCAAACTTAGGGAAATATACCTAAATTCTATCTCCTGACACGATGTTCATACATATCAATAACTCTCTCTCTCTCTCTCTCTCTCTCTGTCTGTCTCTGTCTCTGTCTGTCTGTCTGTCTGTCTCATACACACACACACACTCTCTCTCTCTCTCTCTCTCCTCTCTCTCTCTCTCTCTCTCTCTCTCTCTCTCTCTCTCTCTCTCTCTCTGATTTTTGGTGACCATGAAAAAGACGACTGGAACATATATTTGTCATTGAACCATAGGCCCTAATTTCTTTTGGTTTAGAGACAAAATATTGTTCACTCACTTACATTTGCTAACGTTCATTTTGTCTTTTCCCTGTTTATTTAGTATACTGTCTTGTAGCTGCTATTAGTGACATACAAAGCATGAATCACATTCGTTTTCTACCTCAATGTTTATTTCGTGGGAATAAAATAAGTACACAGCGGACGTATGCAAGCAGCAAGGGCGCCATCTTAAGGCAAGGTAGCGCATACAGGTCGTTTTTCTTTAATTCAAAGGAGTTAGGGCCATAGAGTGTTTGAGTCGTTTAGGACGAGACAGTGGAAACAAAACAAAAAGCTACAGATACACTTGGCACATTATTCCCGACTCGACCTTATGACCTTTAATCAGCCGAGGAACAAACATGTCGAAAATTACCTCCCTATGAAAACGATCGCGATATTATTCCGGAAATAATGATAAAAATCCCAAATCCAAGTTATCTCAGTTACTCACCATCACCATCGACATTTTTCTACGACATATTTCCGAGTGAGTATATGATACCATATCACTTCACGATATTAAGGCAACTCTCAAGATCGATTGTAGTACTGTGTCGTTGGGGAAATTGAAGGCTACAAGCCATTCAGAATATATGAACTCAGGCAGCTGACCATGTCTATCATTTTACCCCTAAAAGACGGCACGAAACTTACATCGCTGACGATGATGGAAATCTAGGTAACATATTTAGTTAGACGCGAAGCACTTAAAAAATGCGTATATGCTGAACTTGCAGCACTCTCGGCATACGCTAGCGTAAAAAAGTTAAAATCAACCTTATATGCATTATATCGTCATGTCAATAACATTCATTCTCCATACCAGTAGTAAAGTAAACGTGGACAACTGGGATTAAGTAAGAATTTTACACCCATTTTATTCATTTATCTACATGAAGCGAAGGAAAAATTAACCATCCATGTAACTAAAGTATAACCCTGACCTATATACGAACTCACGCACGCGCACAGTGCATTGTCCTGAACTAAGCGGGAAATTCCCTGCTGAGCATTATACACGTTCCGAAGGTGTACGGGAAATTCCGTGTGAGTCATCACCATCAAACTAGCCTATATAAAGGACCCCGTTGTCAGTCCGGCCGGCTGGTCGCGGAGTCTAGCTGATGTTGAACACGAAGTTCCTATCGGTGCGAACTTGTTCACCTGATAGATAAAATTTTAGTAATTTCCTCTGAACTTAAAATGTGACGGAAGACCATTACTTCAAATAATATGAGACGTTTCAGATGAATGGTACTGATATCTAAAGTGTTCACTCTTTTATCTCTACGTACAAATGTAGTTCCTAAGTCGTTCTCTATTCTATTCCCACCAACAAAACATTCAATACTCATTTCCCCTCCCCGATCTTTATCAATACTTATGATAATATCACAAGTTGTTCTGTTATCTGTTTTCATAGCATAATATCCAACCAAATCGTCAAATTCATCTCCAGTAGCTAACTTTACACATCTAATGAGAACTGTACCATGTTGAAGTATTTTCATATTATCAGTCATCTGTTGATTTACAGTCTGTAAAGTTAATTCAGCTGCCTCATCACCGACACTTTTCAGACCCAGTTTCTTTAAAGTTGTGTCCCAAAATAATCTAACTGGAACTCCGCTAGCTGTATACGAGCAATAATTCTCCCCCTCGTTTATCCACCTTCTTAGTGTATTATCTGCCTTCATTATTGTATTAAGAGGACTAATTTTAAGGTGAATCGGTATACCAAGAAGTGCAATGTATGGATTTGTAGGAGTAAGCCAACTACGAAAATCTAACAATTTATATTTGTTTACATTGCTATCAAAATAAATCACATTCGGAGTTCCTGGTGGTTCAGCAACACCTCCTGCAATTTCACTATCCAATATATCTAAGATGTTACGCGGCACATTATAAGGCATGAATTTCTGACTATCCCCATCCCATGTCAGAGCAAAAGGAGTAGAATCATTCGAAGCCTTTGTGGCGTCAATTACAGTTTCATCAATGTCTTTAAGTTCGGAAAATTCTACAGCATGTTCGTGGGGTGGCGCCGCGGCATTGGCTAAAACGAAATATTTTTCGCGGTCTTTATAACGAAGGACGTAATCCTTATTATGATTAGCAGCCATCTTAGTATTATTGTTAACTTTAACATCACTCAGATCTTCAAGCTCAAGATTTTGCATACGAATTGTACCTAGACCGAAGCCACTTGGATCAGACATAATTATGTTATATACAGTGAAAATTAAAATAATACCTTGTAATATACAATACACAGTCATGGCTTCAGCTATAGGAATGACAGTTCTCGGTGCTGTATTAAATGCAACGGCATTCACAGGAGGAAATATTATCGGACAAAAGCTTTCTGGGAATGGTGACGCTCTTATTGAAGAGAAGGTCCGACATGATAAAGCATTAGAAAAATTTGAACATGATCGCAACGTCTGGTCAGAAAAAAGATTACTACAGGCTGACTGGGAAAGAGAAAATCGGGCAAAGGATGCGCATGCTGCGGCAGAATTAAGAGATACAGATGCAGAAATCCTGGAAGAAGCAGAAGCGGTGCAAAGCAACTCTACGTCAAGTCCAGCGCAAGCGTTAGCGCAATTCTCAGATTATTATCAACCCAGTCCTGAGCAAAAGAAATATGAGATGATCTATATTGCTGGAGGATTGGTCGTGGGATGGTTTATCTTCCGATAGGGTTACACCGGCCCCGCTTCGGGACTACAATAATTCAATACAAAAGCTAATTGGCCAGTTATTGAAATCGATCATGTTCCCATCCTGATCTGTTATCCAGATACGCATTGAATTCATGTAATCTCCCCCTTTTCTCAATGGCATAGAAATTGCTCCGTTTTTAAAATCGTAAGTAACCTTTTCACTTATTTCTCTCGTATCCCGGATGGGAAGTATTTGTAAACAGTTCGATACTTTCCCCTGTATGTATCCTCCGGAGGCACCCGAACCAAATGAAACATAATTTCCAGTAACATCGACTACATCTGAATGAACTATATATTTAGTGACTGTTAAGAAATCCACTTTCTTCGGACTCATAGTACTTTTTATAACTGGGTTGTTCTCAGGTTTATCTGAAAAGCCGACGACGTTGGCGAAGCTACCTGTGGCATTGAAATAGACTTTAATATCTTTAGCCAAAGTTAGATAAACATGGTTTGTCGGCAGATGTTTTTTCAAAATTAATTTTTTGCTTCAACCCGATTGCTTTGTTTAACGTATCGATATTGTAGTTACCTGGACGTATTGATTTAGTCTTCTTCGGTTGGTCACCTTCTTGATATTTTATTACATTATTCGTCGATGTTATGTTATGCCATGAATTATATAGTCCGCACTCTAGCAGTCTTATCTTCGTAAACTGTGTCGTGTCAATACAAGGGTAAAAATTAACAGTAACAGGTTCACCTGTTTTGCTTTCAATCCAAATGATCATCGTTGTACGTTGTATGTATATATTACTAAGTATAAATGTTCGATGAATAATATTCCGAAGGTGCCCATTACGAAGTATAAGGTTCTGCAGGAATAATATTTTTCTGTTCAAGGAGATCTTTGGTCGCAACCGCAGCAGCAGTAGCACCGCCTAATTTTGCCAATCGAGTCAAATTTGGACGACTTGGATCGCCAACCTCTATTTTCAGAAATTTGCTGGAGATCATAAGATATCCCATCGCAAGTCCTGCGATTACAATACCATCGTACATTGTGTTTACAACTGTTTTAATATCCATGATTGCTGACTAGTATATAAAATAAAAAATAAAAATAAAAAATATGGGGAGTTAATCCATCTCATACAATGTAGAGGAGCTGGGTCCTCCCTCCCCCTCCCCTCTCTCGGAACCCCTGTCGGAACTGTTCCGGATGGAGCTGCTACGTGCTCTGTTTTTTCGCTTTCTGTGGAGGATCTTTCCGGACGGAACAGGGGGTATGTCGAGCACGCCCCCAATATAGCCCTAATGCAGTCAATGAAACTCCCACAATTCCTAAAACAAGATAACATTTATTATACCAGCGTGAATTATTATCACACTGTTCTTTCATTGTAGGCGGTAGGTCTGCTACCGCATCGCTATCCCCCCCCTCCCTCTCCATTGCTTTTAGTTTCTTCTCCCTGTTTTGCCTGTTCCATTCCGCTAATTTCTTGCCCGCAGCAACTCTCCCTGGATGCTTCGTCGGTAACGTCATTTTCTCTATGTTGCGCTGTGTCGGAGGTGCCGGTGTTGGTGGTAGGATCGTCCCTGACGGAGTCCCTGGCGGAGCCGTTTGCTGAGTCGGCGAAGTTGAATCCATTTATTTCAGGTACTATATTAAACCCGATTTTTTTAAAATTTAAATGTTTACCCGTAATTAAACCGGTGGAAATTAGAGCAATCAGGGGCCCCCACGTGTACGCTATCCGTCCTGATAATCGTTTTATTTCACTGTTTAGAATAAAATCCTTTTTAAGATCAGTGGCATAGTTATCTCGATCATCGATTGGAACTACCTGACTGATTGCACGGGCTCCTAGATCTATGAAACTTTGAGTGATGGTATCACTTATAAGAGAACTGTATTTCGCTTCGTACATTTTGAAGGCTTTATCCACCGTTTCATCTTTCCATTTTTCTACGTCAACAACTGTAATCTCCTTACCAAAAAATAACTTGCTTTGACCACTTGCGATGACACAGAGTATTTTTTCACGTTTTGTCTCTATTATGGATTGATTATTGTCCGAAGGCGCCGAAGGTGCCGAAGCCCCTTCGGAACCGTTCCGGTAGGGCGCTGTCGTATTTGCCGCTGCCGATGACTTTATTAAATTCTCCATTGTTTGCAGTATGTTATCTATTCTTAGTAAAAAATAAAAAATTCGTTTAAACCTGAATCCGAAATATAATATTAACATGGTCTGGAATGTTAGTACCCCTAACGTTCCGACAGGGATTCCGGGAAAATTCTCCTCCATTTAAATCTATATGTATATAGAAACACGAATAATGAGTACAGACTTATTCCCAGTTGCTTTTCAATTGAATAAGACGAGCGTACCAACAGTACAGCATGCTGATATTCCTTCCAAACCGGACGGGGGAATAAAACCTATTCTCATGGACTTAGAAATATATGTAACACCGACAGATAAATTTACTTTTCATCCTCGGGATATATTTAAAGATAACGTAATCACTCATCGATCAGCGAAAGAAAGTAATGTCTGGCTGGGCGGTCCAAACATGAAATACTGGACCAGCAATTAAATTTCGCCGTATGGTGCAGCACTACTGGTTGCGGTATATCATTCGCCCATCTCGTCGATAAGAAATTTCCTCCGCAAATACGATCATTCTGCCGTTTCCATGTATATTTTACAATACGTCGTATTCTTCATGAAATGAGCGTTGCACTTCCAGACGATACCCCCACCTTCAAATCCGGCGACAATCCGTACAATCTCGTCCAATATGAACTTCTATGTACTGAATTTGGAAATATAAGTCCAACGAAGTCCGACTTTCGATATCGAAAAGGTCAAAATAAAGGTCTTGGTTATGGATATGAATATTACACTAATCGTGGGCCTGTTCGACAGCCAAAAGCGATATACAACGGTCGGGACTTTTTCCTCTCCGCCGACGGAGGCGTTTTCTATACACATACAATTTTTGGAAAGAAAAAACATATACTGCCCGACAAAGACCGACCACACTACTATTTCTTTCGAAATGATGGATCGGAGGGACAATACAATAGTTTCATTCCTCTGACAGGAGACTCGGGACTAACAAAGGCCGGTCTCGCTCGCCTCAATGAAAGCCTTGAAGCCTACGTATATTGCATACTCGGCGCACAAGCAAATATTCGTAGTACCATAGTGGGCGATACTGGCAGTGCAGAGCAAGTCCGAAAAGAATTCGGCGTTCTCCTCGAAGATGAAATTCGTAATACCGACAAAGTAATCAGTTATAGGCGATATCAAGACACAATAATGAATACTGGTGTAAAACTTGATATGGCAGTCTCACCAAATTTACTTCTCTTACCGTCTGAGATGGTCATCCTTTCGGGCCCGGCGATCTCAGGTTATAATAATGAATTGCAATACGCTACAGAATCTATGTCCTTCGGGGTGAACGGTGATATAAACACGGAAGTTCGAGAAAGTGCTGTACACGAGATGGAAGGAGGGGAGGATCCCGTGAAGTGGCAGGACGAGCCCGGAGAGTCACCTCACAATGACACGACTCGGATTCGGTCCCCTCCCCTCCCCTCCCCAGAACGGGCAGCAGCCGTGACCAGCGTAGACCCTATTCACGAATATGGTAAAATTGGTTTGTTATCTTTAGCAATATTCATTACTATTGTAGGTACTGGAATAAAGTCACTAACTATATAGTTCATTCAGATGCTGTCGATGTGACTGGGTTTCATCTAACTCGAACCAGTAACTTAAAAGAACTAGAAGAGATTCATTAATTACAGTATATAGATCCAGAGGAAATGTCAATATACGTAACCCCACCATTCAACATGATTATAACTGGACCGACATATTCTGGCAAAAACAGAATTTATGTTGGACCTCCTCACCGGTCCGTACTTAAGGAAATTCGAATATGTGATATTCATTTGCCCAACATTCATGAATAATAAAGCGTATAATAGAAGATTCATTTCACCGATGATAATGTGTTTATATTTCCAGTCGGACTCGATGCAGTGGATGATACATTAACCTACGTGCATAAAGAATGGGCCGGCACGAACACTTTAATAATCCTCGACGACTGCGCCTCGTCCAAAGATATGAAGAAGCGCAGTAACGTTTTAGTCCAACTTGGTTTCAGCGCAAGGCACGACGGATTATCTGTCTGGGTTCTGACTCAACAATATACTAGTATTAGTAAACCATTCAGGGAAAACATACAGATGTTAGTACTATTTTACACACCGAACAAGATAGACAACAAAACTATTATAAAAGAATATGGAATGGAGGTGTCAGAACGGGAAGCCGTGGGCCTAATCAAGCAATTGAAAAGTAGACCATTCAGTAAACTAGTATTTCGTTTACGGAATCCGTACGACATAACATTTTTCGTATAATATAGCAATTATGGAAGACGACAACACCGATAGGAATCCCGAAGGCACTCTTAGAGAATTATATTACAACCCGAAAACTGGTTTTGGAGGTGTACAAAAATTGTATGACGCAGCACGGGCCAGCGGACTCCACGTTACTAAGAAAGAGGTGCAGGACTGGTTAAAAACTCAGCTAACCTATAATCTACATAAACCGGTACCTCGTACTCGTGGGGGTGCCTTCCCGGGCGGCCGTCGCGTTTTTGTAACATCGATAGACTCTCAATGGCAAGCGGATCTCGTGGAATTCCCTCCCCCGTTCGCAAAAGAGAACCGTAACATTCGATACATGCTAACAGTAATCGATGTGCTCAGTAAATACGCATGGGCCAGGCCGATACAGTCAAAAACGGCTGATGATACGTTACAGGCGCTACAAGACGTGATTAAGAAATCCGGGAGAAGACCCGACAAACTTCAGACAGATGAGGGGCGGGAATTTACTAATCGAAAAATGCAGGGGTGGTTGGAGGAGGTGGGAATTCACTGGTTTCACACCTACAGTGACAAAAAAGCTAGCGTCGTTGAACGTTTTAATCGGACCCTCAAGACGATGATGTGGAAATACTTTACATACAGACAGACACGTGAATGGCTTTCTATTCTACCCCACCTTCTTGAGAATTACAATAACACCGTTCACGGAAGTATCAAAATGAAACCCAGGGACGTAACAGAGGAGAACGATTGGCAGGCATTTTATACACTATTCGGTCCTGAGTTGGCAGCCGGGGGAGCCAACCCTGAATTCAAGCCGGGAGAACGGGTCCGAATTACAAAATACAAAACCACTTTCAAGAAAGGATATTTACCAAATTGGACAGAGGAGATTTTCGTAGTTTCAAAAGTTGTGTACGCAGCTGGACTAGGAACGCCACCAGTTTACAAAATAAAAGATCTGAATGGAGAGGAAATACTCGGCACTTTCTACTCCGATGAACTTCAGAGCGCACCTTCAGAACGCGACGAGCTGTACAGAGTAGAACGAATTTTGAAGACGAAAAAAATTAGAGGAAAAAAGAAAATATTATCTGATAAAATGGAAAGGTTATCCAGAAAGTTTCAATAGTTGGGAGCCAGAGGAAAATGTTATTAGTACTACGTAAGTACTTCGTAAGTTCCTGTCCATGGTACTTGTCAAGTACTTACGTAAGTTCCTGTCCATGGTACTTGTCAAGTACTACGTAAGTACTAACGTAAGTATTACGAAAGTTATTCAATAAGTACCATGGAAAAAGTCTTAATTTCTTGAAAGCCGAAAGTGTCAGTTTACCACCCCACTTCCACCCCCCACCTGGCCAAGTATTTATCATGTACTGTCGTAAGTAATGTTCACTTACTGCATCTTTTTCGGCCAGTATGTGGATGAGGTGGTACCCCCTCAGTTCTCCGGAGCACATATTAAGTTTGCAAGATCTTCAAAACGACTTCTCATGTTACCACAGTCCGTTCTTTCGAGTCCCCCTTTTTCAGCTTTATCGATAAGTTCTGGTTGAAGTATAATGTACACAACTGACATAAGCCATAGACAAGTAACTTCAAAGTCCGGTGTTACAGAACCGTAGGGTTTCATAATGTCAAGTGCTCGTAGGTCAAACGAAGCATTATAAGCACACACAGATTCACAAGCATTAAGAAGTTTGTGTAGGTTCTTGAGTGAGACTCGAGGTTGTTCTAGTTGTTCTTGACCAGGTGGGAAGTACGCTTTTTCAAGTTCCTCCTCCTTGAAACCGTCTATTAAAAATCCCTGGCTGCCGCTATCGCGTGAGCTGCCCCATGCAATTCCAAAGTCAAAAGCTCGTGGATATTCTACTGGTCCGACTGTCTCGGTATCAATTGTTGGATTAAGTATATTCTTGAGAACGAGGGGGGTAAGAGCGTTCCGAATTACCAAACATGGAAGTCTGTAGTCGTAGCAAATTTCTAAGAAAGTCTGTTTGAACTTGTTGTGAATCTCTTCTAGTTCTTCTAAGGCGGCTATTTCGTACGACCTGGCTCGAGTCAACACATTCCGCCTGCAATAATCCCAAGGCATATCTTTGAATATGATAATGAAACTGGGTAAATGGTCAAATGCTCTAGAAACAATCTTTTTTCTTCCGACTCCGTGGAAACGCCCCGGATTCGAGAAAAAGTCAGATGTTGAATTATGGAAGAGTCACAAATAAGTATTGTTCTGAAGGGAGGAGCCCTCCCCTCCCTCCTCCTCCCAGCCTGACATTGTAAACTAAGCGTATGTTCTATAAACTGGTTCTGAAAATCGGCAATCGAAACGGGGGAGCGCCCATTATAAAAGTCGGCAATGTTGCTGGAAAAAACTAGTGTCAAATTCTGGTACGTGATACGGATCCAAATTTATTGCATCGTAACTCTTACCACTTCCAGTTGGTCCATTTATGAATATGTATGACATTTTAGGATACTATATCATAGAAAAAAAATTTTTTTAAATTATTTTTATTAAGATATATACGATAAGACAATGACAATCCTTTCTATTTCAACTGCAATAAAAATACTTGAAAACGGAGAAAAGAGATATTCAAATCAGTGACGAAGGGAAACTCATATTTGGTGAATCATTGGTAGATCCTATTATATATGTAGACAGTGAGCTAGAATGGTTTTCAACATCGGACCTAAATATGGATCGGGAGGTGATCCTGCTACATGCGATGGGGTGTGTGTCCGTTGGCAACCGAGTCTTCAAAAGTTTACTGATTTAATAATATTCCGTACCCTAGGTGAAAGTTTCGATGCATCTACTGCTAAAAGTTATGCTCTAAGCCTGGCCGCTCACTCCAAGAATAATTCCTGCGGATTTTACAATCCATCTAAAGTTTATCAGAAGCGAGGGAGCGAGGGGCCTCAGCCAGTTGCGTATTTTAAATTTCAGTTTAAAAGAGGGAGAGGGAGAGGGGCTCACGATTTCGCTACATGTATTGATATGGTTCAAGAAATTGACTGCGGTTTTAAAACAGTGAGTCCGTTACTACCAGTCCGAGAAAATCCTGCTATTGTACCTCGTAATATCCGAAAAGGTAGTAAGATAGAATTCTTAGCATTTAAACCGCGCTTAAGTAAGCGTGCTCTTTCTTTCACTGTTGAGAGATTAATATTTTGTGCTGCGCCTAATAACCAGAAATTCAAGATGTGAAGAAATAGTCGACTTAGAAAGATTAGGTGAGATATATAAACAAATAAATGCTGACAAAAATATTATAGTGGATTTTGATGACCTATCATAGAATAATTATTTTTTCATTTTAAAAAATTTTAGGATAGTATATATCATAAAGATGGCCCGTCGATTACATACAGCATTCAAGGGAGCAGTTTTACGAAAAGAATTTCCTGAAGTCAAGCGAGTCAAGGATATCGGGGAGCTGGTGGATATTGAAGGTATGGTCAAAGAAACGGAACGAAAGATGTACTCTGTTTATACCGAAATGGAAGTCAAATTATCGGATCCGAAAACTGGTAATACACAAATCGCGTTCATTGCCTGTTAAATTAAAAGATACATACACAAAAGATGTAAGAGGATCAGGATCGGATGTGGGGCAACAATTAATAGATCGCTACGATCGTATGCTTGATACAATTGAAAATGTTGAGGGTTCTGGTCTCGTTCTCGAGGAGATACTTAATTTTGAAGTAATTCTAGTAGAAGTTTTACTCGGGCTGGGGCTGGCGCAGTCCAACTTCCCGGATGGTTAAAAAATAAGCATTGTGTTAGCGATCTGGTGCTACCTTCGGGCAGCGAGAACTGTTTTCAATACGCCATCGTAGCAAGTTTAAAGTTGGCCGACCCCGAGTTTCGTGAAAAGAAATGTGGTCAGGTAGAGAGAAAATGGAATACGTACGCCCCATTTATGGCTGACTACTGTTGGGAAGGTATTCCCTTTCCCACGCCCGCCGATCTGACTGTATTCAGGCGCTTCGAGCAGCAAAATCCGGGCACGAAACTTCAAGTGTTTCATATCCACGAGTCCGATCCAGCACCGTCCGACATAACTGTGTTATATAGCGGAGCCCGTTCCGAAGGCGGAACGGATCAAATAGCAAATATCTTACTGATAGTGGCGACGGCGGCCGTTCTCACTTCGTTCCAATTACTGCGTTAAATCGCCTTCTTAATTCTCATACTAATCGAAAGAATGAGCGCAGACGGAAGTGTATTTGCCCGGTTTGTAAAAGAGGTTTTAAGTCAACAGAAGAATTAGAAATACATCAGGTGTACTGTGGAACAGACGACGCCCAGCCAGTTTTTCCTAAGGAAGTGTGTCAATTCGAAGGACATCGGAAGAAGGTCCCCGCCCCCTACGTCGTCTATGCAGATACTGAGGCAATTATTGAGAAGGGGACCGGTCGACATATTCCAATTTGTCTTTCGTATGTGTTATGTAGGTCATTTCCCCCACACTCATCATGACCTGAGTTCAATTAGTCTAGAACATTCCCAAGGTCACTGCCCTTGATGACCTCACAACCTTGAATTCAATTAGTCATGTTTGGAATGTTCTGGAAAGTTGATTAGTTGTGTAAGGGAGATAATTTTAGAACAGTAATTAGCATGTCAATAAAAGTTCTAGATTGTTCTTACATGCCTTTATAAAAGGGACGTGCACAGCTTCCAGTCAGACTTTTGGGATCGTGTCTCTTGTGTGTTACTAAACTCCAGCAGTAGTCATTCTCAAGACTTTTCAAGACCTTCACTGTCAACGCTGGATTTATACTGTGGACTTTGTGCAGCTTCAAGCCTGCAAGCCAAAGGACTGTTCATTCATTCGACTGACTGTTACAACTCTGAGACTGGAGCTTTGCCGTCCCAGCTGAGATAAGTAGTCTGTACACTTTTAAAGCTTGTACTCTATCCCTGACTTAGCAATTAGTTTTATTTTTGTAATAAATTCTGTTTAAACGTTATTTGCTGAGTTCACCCTTTTGTTCGTTTTCTCTGCACGTAACAAAATTGGGGGCTCGTCCGGGATACGAATATTTTGAGCCGTTTGACAACATTTTGACAGCCTTTTCAAAACTACTGTATACTGTGAACTCAGCGAAATTTAATCATGGCGGAATTTAAACCAGACGAATTTATGGATGACCTTGATCAGGACACATTTAATTCCCTCAGAAAAGACAACCTCATAGCACTGGCCAATTTCCTTAAAGTAGAAGTCAAAAGATCTATGCGCAAGAGGGAAATACAGTACCGTATTGCCAAACATCTAGTTGATTTAGGCCAATTTGAGGAATCCACATTGAAAGATTATGAGCCCGAGTCTACCTCTGAACTCAGAAAATTAGAATTAGAAATGCAGACAAATTTGGAGATCAAGAAACTAGAATTACAAATGAGAGAGAAAGAATTACAAATGGAAGAAAGACAGAGAGAAAAGGAGAGAGAATTGGAAGAACATCGACTACAGTTAGAAATGAGACGTTTAGAGCTTGGACAGTCAGGAAAATTCTTCCCTTCAGACAAGTTTGACATCACTAAGCATTTCAGGTTAGTTCCCCCTTTCCAAGAAAAGGATGTTGATAAATATTTTCTCCATTTTGAGAAAATTGCTCAGAGTCTGAATTGGCCTAAGGAGTCCTGGTCTATGCTTTTGCAGAGTGCTTTGGTGGGTAAAGCCAGAGAAATTTACATTCAGTTGTCAGTAGAGCAGGCTTCAGATTATGATTCTGTGAAGGAATTAATTCTCAAGGGTTATGAGTTGGTGCCTGAAGCTTACCGTCAGAAATTTAGGGATTGTGAGAAGGTGAAGGATCAAACTTATGTTGAATTTGCTCGAACAAAAGAACAACTGTTTGATCGTTGGTGCTCTTCTGAAAAGGTCAGTCAGAATTATGACAAATTACGACAACTTGTTTTGATTGAGGAATTTAAAAGGTGCATTCGGAGTGACATCAAGACGTTTATCAATGAACAAAAGGCAGATACATTGGAGGTCGCTGCACGTTTGGCCGATGATTATTCATTGACCCACAAATCTTCATTTCTCAGCAAACCATCCCAGTCCTTTTCATACAGAAACAATGCAGGTAAATTTAACTCCTCCTTTTCATCCAAGAATTTCTCAAAGGAAAGTAGGAAATCAAATGACAACAGTTCACAAAATTTAAGTAACACTCACACATCATCAGATCCCAAGTCTCAATCTCCTTCTGACAAACAGTTCGGTACACTTTCTTGTAATTATTGCAAGAAAGACGGCCATTTAATGTCAGAGTGTTTCAAATGAAAGAAAACGTGAAGGTCAAAGTGGTCAAAGTGGATCTAAGCCCACCGGCTTTATTTCTTCATCAACTCAATTAGAGTCTAATAATGTGTGTAACACATTTTCTGAGGTTAAACCCCTCTTATCCCCAATTAATGAGGTCAAGGTCAATTCTTCTCAAGATAGCATTATGGGTATTTTCGAACCATTATTCATAATGGTTTTATATCACTTTCTAGTGATTTTTCTTCCGCTACCCCTGTCAAAATTTTAAGAGATACCGGGGCTTCCCAGTCTCTTTTGTTGGCAGATACCCTGCCGTTTTCTGAAAAGTCATTTTCAGGTTCTAAAGTTCTTATTAAGGGGGTAGATTGTAATGACTACATTCCTGTTCCTCTCCATAATGTCTATTTGTCTTCGGACTTTATTTCTGGACCTGTGGCTTTAGGTATTAGGCCTTTTTTGCCTTTTGAAGGGATTCACCTTCTTCTTGGAAACGACCTTGCTGGGGACAAGGTCATTACTAATCCACTTGTGACTGATAATCCTACTTTAGATCAGGATCCAGAGCCAATTGAACAAGAGATACCCGATTTATTTCTTCATGTGCCATTACTCGAGCCATGTCAAAGAAAACTTCCGAGAATCAAAATACTCTCAAAAATAATGTCACAGATGTTGACTTAAATGACACCTTTCTCAGTCAGGTGTTTGACACGGATCATTCCGTTATCCCTCGTGGATTTGAAACTTCCAGTAAAACTTCTGCTGACCAAAGTCAGACATTTTCTAGATCAAATCTCATTGCAGAACAACACAAGACCCAGATATTTTGTCTTTGTTTGACAGGGTAGATGATGAAGGTAAAACTTCAGATAGCTCTGTTTCCTATTATACAAAGTCTGGTATTCTCATGCGTAAATGGAGACCTCCAGATGTTTTGGTTGATGACGATTGGGCTATAAAACATCAAATTGTGGTTCCAAAGCCCTACCATGCTGAAATATTGCGCCTAGCCCATGAAACCCCTGGGCTGGTCATTTAGGAGTCAGGAAAACTTATCATAAAATTCTCAGTCACTTTTATTGGCCTAATCTCAGGCAGGATGTAGCACATTTCTGTAAAACTTGTCACACATGTCAAATGGTAGGAAAGCCAAATCAGACTATTCCAAAGGCCCCTTTACAGCCAATTCCTGCATTTCAAGAACCATTTAGTAGGATACTAATAGACTGTGTTGGGCCCCTACCAAAAACAAGATCAGGAAATGAGTACATGCTGACAATAATGTGTACATCAACTCGGTTTTCCCCGAAGCCATACCACTGAGAAATATAAAGACAAAGACTATAGTGAGAGCTTTAGTCAAATTTTTCACTTTATTTGGCCTCCCTAAATGTGTCCAGTCCGATCAAGGCTCCAACTTTATGTCTGGAATTTTTCAACAAGTAATGGATCAGCTACGCATTAAACAGTATAGGTCCTCCGCCTATCATCCAGAAAGTCAGGGTGCTCTTGAGAGATTTCATCAAACTTTGAAAAAACTGATTAGGACCTACTGTTTTGACACAGAGAGAGAAGCAGTGGGATGAAGGAATTCATTTTTTGCTCTTTGCTGTTAGAGAGTCAATTCAAGAGTCTCTTGGTTTTAGCCCATTTGAGCTTGTATTTGGACATACAGTCCGTGGCCCACTTAAGCTCGTTAAAGAGAAATTCCTATCAGACGATGATGATTGTCTGAATATTTGCAATATGTGTCAGATTTTCGTACGAAACTCTCTAAAGCATGTGAATTAGCCAGAGAAAATCTTGAGTCATCTCAGCAGTCAATGAAAACCAAATATGATAAAAGCACCTCAAAACGGAAGTTTGAACCAGGTCAAAAGGTTCTTGTTCTACTTCCAATTCCTGGAAAACCACTCCATGCTCGTTACTTTGGGCCATATCTAATTGATAAGAAATTGAGTGATTTAAATTACATCATAATAACACCTGACAGGCGAAAACAAAAACAGCTATGTCACATAAATATGCTTAAGCCATATTTGGATAGGGATAATCCTACTATAACTCAGCCTGTCAGTGCAGTCAGTTCAAACCATTATGAAGATAGTGATACTGAAACTGACTTGAGTGAAAATACTCTAAACTCAAAGCTGGGCTCGGTCAAGCTTCAGAACTCACAAATCCTGGAGAAGCTGGAGTCTACAAAGTTGGCACACCTCCAGCCAGAACAACAACAACAGCTGAAAGAACCAATCCATGAACATTTGTTCCAAGATATTTCAACGAGGACAAACATCATCTATCACACCGAAGATGTCTGCGACAGTAATCCAGTGGAACAACATCCAGACGGACTGAATCCTGCGAAAGCGGAATATCTCCAGGAGGAAAGCCAAGTATTTGCCGAACAATGACTTTATCGAACTCAATAAAAATAACCGGACTTTGCCATGCATACTTTATGCCAAGTTCAGTGCCATTTCGAGTTTTCCAATACCAAATTGCAAGAGGATAGTCATGGGACAGATCATCTTGTTTGCTATTTTTAACAAATTTTTGCAAATTTAGCAAATCTCAGAGAAACTACTCTACAATTGAAAAAGAGTGTTTATCTTTGATATTAGCTTTACAGCATTTTGAAGTTTATGTTACTTCTTCAAATCAGCCAATAGTGGTTTATATTGATCACAACCCTCTTGTTTTTCTGCAGAAATTTAAAGGCAAAAATCAGAGATTGCTAAGATGGAGTTTAATGTTACAGGAGTTTAATCTTGACATTAGACATATCAAAAGCAGAGACAATTTAATTGCAGACTGTCTCTCTCGTATTTAGAAATTATTGTTGTTCACTTTCAAGAAATTTTATTGTTGTTCACTTTCAAGAAATTTTACTTTAGAGTAAAACAAAATTTGAGTACTTAAATCCTTTCAAGATTACATTTGTAAAAGAAAGATTTTTCTTTGAAAAATTTTCTTTTTTGAAGAGGGGGTGTGTTATGTAGGTCATTTCCCCCACACTCATCATGACCTGAGTTCAATTAGTCTAGAACATTCCCAAGGTCACTGCCCTTGATGACCTCACAACCTTGAATTCAATTAGTCATGTTTGGAATGTTCTGGAAAGTTGATTAGTTGTGTAAGGGAGATAATTTTAGAACAGTAATTAGCATGTCAATAAAAGTTCTAGATTGTTCTTACATGCCTTTATAAAAGGGACGTGCACAGCTTCCAGTCAGACTTTTGGGATCGTGTCTCTTGTGTGTTACTAAACTCCAGCAGTAGTCATTCTCAAGACTTTTCAAGACCTTCACTGTCAACGCTGGATTTATACTGTGGACTTTGTGCAGCTTCAAGCCTGCAAGCCAAAGGACTGTTCATTCATTCGACTGACTGTTACAACTCTGAGACTGGAGCTTTGCCGTCCCAGCTGAGATAAGTAGTCTGTACACTTTTAAAGCTTGTACTCTATCCCTGACTTAGCAATTAGTTTTATTTTTGTAATAAATTCTGTTTAAACGTTATTTGCTGAGTTCACCCTTTTGTTCGTTTTCTCTGCACGTAAAAATATGTTATGGTGGAACGGGGTGGGGCCCGGGCCGACCCACTGTTTATGGTAAAAGAACATTCACAGGTCTCTCCTGTGTTACAGACTTTCTAAAGGATATGAAAGAACGGGCCGAGTATTATTCGAAATCGTATTATTGGAAAATAATACCGATGAGGGATCCTTCTAATTACCGGCGCGACGGATGTGATCCAGTCTGTATTGCATGTGGAGAGCCGGCAGGATACCGAGTAGTGAAGGAGGAGGCGACCTTCTATTGCGAGGGTTGCCCGTCGAGAACCATTCCTATCTACTTTCACAACCTCAAGGGATACGATGGTTCTTTTATTTTGAAAAAGTTACATGAAATAGATGATGGTCCCGGACAAGAGCCAAATTTAATAGCTAAGACGAGCAATGGTGGAATTATGGGTCTCTCGAAAACATTTATTTTTAGTGGCTCAATTGTTGTTGCCGGAGGGAAGAGGGAGATAAAGAGACGTTTTTTTCTATAAAGTTTATGGACAGTGCTCAGCTGATGATGGGGTCATTGGCGAAGTTGGCAAAAACTGTGCCGGAGACCCACGGGTGGACGGCGGCCCACTTTCATACCCGGACATTCAAAGGGCGAAAAGGTTTCTTCCCCTACGAATATTTAGACTCGGTTGACAGATTAGAAGAGGGTGAGCTCCCGGAGAGGGAGGAATTTTATAGCGAATTGACGGAAGAGGGGATTTCGGAGTCTGATTACGAACATGCATTAAGAGTATGGGACGAAGTTGGATGTAAGACGATTCGTGATTATATGGAATTCTATTGTGAGACTGACGTTCTACTTCTTGCAAATATATTTGAAAATTTTCGTGACACATGTTTAGAAGCGTACAAGTTAGATCCAGCCCACTATATGTCAGCACCAGGCTTGACATGGGATGCTATGTTACTTTACACAGGTAATAAATTTGGGCTCATTCAAGATGCTGAGCAGATGACTTTCGTACAGAGGGGGATTCGAGGCGGCATCAGCCAGTGTAATATTCATTATTTACAGACAAATCATCCTGCTTACGCTGGCCCCGCCGGCGCGAATTACGATCCAGAGAAGCCGGTGACCGAAATAAAATATCTTGATGCAAACAATCTCTACGGCTGGGCAATGAGTCAGGCAATGCCTACGGGCGGACTTCATTGGATGACGATGGAAGAGTGGGAGGAATGGGAAGGCGGAGTCGGCGGGCCCCGAGGCGGAGCCGGCGGAGCGTGGGGACCTGGCGCCACCTTTCCACCAAGTTTTCTAGAAGTAGACTTAGAATACCCAGCCGAATTACATGAAGAACACAGCGATTTGCCATTAGCACCGCATCACTATGAATTTCCGAGGCAGGGCGGTCGACTGATTACAAGTGTGATGGATAGAGAGAGATACGTCTTACACTACAAGTTGCTGGAATTCTATCTTCGGATGGGAATGAGATTGAAAAAGATTTATCGGGTGCTTGCTTTCGATGAAGCTCCATGTCTCGCGAAATATATGACTTTAACACTAAAATGAGGACAAAGGGGAGGACAGATTTTGAAAAGAATTTCTATAAGCTGATGAATAATGCAATGTTCGGTAAGACAATAGAAGATGTTCGAAAGTACAGAGACTTTAAATTGTTTCGGACTGGAACCGTTCCGATAGGGGCACGGATAGTGGACGTAAAAAGATTCAGAAGTATAATCCAAAGATGAAACATATAACTTTCATAACTTCCGAAGAGGATGGCGATTCCTGCGACAGTGCCTACTAGAACTGAAAACGGATGAGCATAGATATGTAAACCAGTTTTCATTGGCGCGGCGGTGCTTGAACTTTCTAAGCTGCTTATGTATGAGACGCATTACAATTACTTTCGGACCCAGTTCCCTGGAATACGATTAGCCTACATGGATACTGACAGTTTTGTTTACAGTGTGCCGGATCCCGGACCCGGACGTAACTTTCAATGATATAGTCCGGGAAGATGTGGAAAAGAATGGTGAGAAGTCTATATATGATACTAGTGGGATGAGTGGGGCCATGGTGGCCCCCAACTTTCCGAAGATTAATAAAAAAGTGATAGGTAAATTTAAAGATGAGTTGAATGGTGAACCTATTCTTGATTTTGTCGGCATACGCTCGAAAGTGTATGCTTTTCGAACTCCAACTTCGGAGACGAAAAAAAAAAAAGGGGTGAAAGATGTTTGTGTTAGAAAACATTTGAACTTTGAAGATTATAAAGATCTGTTTGAAACTGGGAAGGAGCCCGAGCCGGCACAATTTGTACAGTTTGTACGAAAAAGGCTGGAGAAATCCGTAGTGAAAAGCGCAGTAAAATCATGATGGCGCCAAATGATATCAAACGTGTACAGTTATATAATCCAGACACGGGCGAATGGCTGGCAGAAACATGGCCGATAGGACGGACGACGGGTCATGGTTTAATATTGTAAAGACTTTAATCTACTATTTTCAATAGAGACCAGGGCATCACTGATAACATAAATGTGAGCAAATATATTTTCATCGCGAGCGTCATCGCCAACCCTAATTGTGGTGTCTTTCTTCAGAATTTCAAGTTGAATTCCGTCCTTTGTGTTCATTACTTTTAAACCATTTCCATGAAACTCAATATCTTTAAAGCTACGCAGATCGATAAACAGACAAAATTTATTCTTCAAATAATCGACCTCATCTATATCAATTTCACACCAATCTTTATCTTCAGCAAAATACCGTCGCGCTCTCGCCAAAATTGTCTTGGTATCATCTTCTGAGCGTACACTTATTTGCAATGCCTTCGATTGATACAGACACAGATTCAATGGATGGGTTAAAGAAAAATTCAGTGTTCAGTTCTTCATTAGACAGTTTTTTAGTGAAGAGTATTGCGATACCTCTAATGCTACGTCGTGGTACATTTATATTTTCATTGATAACTGTGTCCGATTCTTTGAATGGGATTGTTCTAAAATAATGTATATGCTCGTAAAGGTAACTTTTTCCACTGTTGTAATAACCAGCAGTTGACCTCGCGAGTTCGGGATCAGAAATTGTTTCGTATTCCATTTGAATGTTTTTTAATTTATAATTGGCTGGAAAAATAGCAATATTATACATGATAATTAATTGGAAGATGGGTGCCAACGTAATTTCCCATTCAATATGACTCCCTAACGCTTTTGGATATGCAACTCCATGACCTGTTATTAGGGGATGAGTGAGACGAATAGCATATTTTGTTTTATATGTGTCGAAAAGTAAATTATCACCCACGACGGTGTCATCTGCATCTTTCGCACCGCTTCTTAATTTTCTTAGATTTTCGTTCTGAATTCCGTACAGTGTCATGTTCGATCTCTCCTTTTTATGTTTGAAGAGATCGCGATAACATTCAATAAGGTAATATTTATTCAAATCGAAAAGTGTCTGACCCTCAAATGTGAGTTTCATACGCTCCACCAAATTTTTGCAACATTTTGTACTACTCGGTTATTTTCATCTATCCCATTACTTCAAGATCAAAAACCAGGTTGAAAGTATCTGGAACTAGGACTACTCCGCTTTCTAACTTCGGACATCGTATGATAAGTGTCTGGCCTGGATCTGCCTCACTTGGATTATGAGCAATCACGTGATGAGTTCTTTCTGACTTTGTTCCATTCGGTATTCGGTTGGTGAAAGTTGGTGATAATGTTCTATCGTACCCCTTTTCGTGTAATGTATATAGTAGAAGAAAAAAAGAAAATAAATCACATCTTACATTTCACTTCGTGTATATAATAACTTAGAAGAAAAAATCACATCTTTACGTAAATATTTCCGTCTGCCTGAAAGATAAATCGATTGCCTGTGTCGTGAATCAATCGAAGGAACCAATATTCTTGGAGATGATGAGCCTCTGGGTCATCCTCAGTATCCTGGAATACAGCTATGAATTCTAGTCGCTTAAAGAAGTTAGTCTTTTGACATTCCTTCACGAAAGCTAAATGTTATGATACAGATTATCATCTTTGAGTCGGACACCTGGATTTGCTCGAAGTATATGTCGATTTACTCGTCGGAGTTTGCACCATTCCAATTCGACAGAGAAACCAAACAGGTCTTTATTTTTAGAAAGAAACTTTGCAATATTCTTTTCACCAAACATGTCGATGCCACGTGTGTCTATATTAATACATAATTTTATTTATAATGACTAATGTTAATCCAGTTAAAAATATCCATAGCTGTTCTCCAACAAATCCGACCACCGATCCTGCTGTTTTTAATAGAAAACTGACAAGGGAACCGATTAGACCGGGTATTGCAGCAGCACTTTTTGCGGCCAAGGTTTTAACCATTCGCCAAATTGCTTTACAATTTCTTTCGCTTTTGTGTATACTTTGGGCGGACCTGAACCACCTGTGTTTGCTCCTGCTCCCCCTCCCCCTCCTCTAGTCACAGCCAGGGCAATTGTTGATATTGTCATTCCAAGGGCAGTCAGTATTGCAGCGATTGTTATACCATTTCGTTTAAATAACTCTGTCAGCTTCAGCCTGAGTGACAATTCTGGATCAGAATTACATCACGAAGAGACCTAGTCGTAGCCAGACTTTCACGTGCCCCACTGATCTTGCCATTTCGTATTCAATTCGATTGTCAATTTTAGCTTCTCTTGTTATGAGTTCAGCTAGTAGTTTTTCAGCTTTTACTTTTGCTTGGGTGTGTTCTACAGGAATTTCCTCTAACTGTTTTTCAACTTCTCTTTTCTCTAGCCTTATTTTAACTTTTTCATTGTTAAGCTCGCCAAGACGCATATTCGCAATCCTTAATTCATCATTAATAGCTCTATATTCAGGGTTTAGATTGTTCCATTGTTCGATTTTATTTTCAAAAGCTTGTATTTTATCTGCATTACCAGAAGCATCTTGTCGTAAGAATGTCAGTTCATCTTTGTATATACCCATGTCTTCTGGCGTCATCTTCTCAACCGGTATTTTATCGGTTATCACATCTTCAGAATGCAATGCACGACTCACATTTTCGGGCTCTGCGCTTGAGTGCTCTTCGAATACTTCTCTCACAAATTCATGTCTCCTTCTATTCTCTTTAATGTGGACAGCTTATAAAATCCACCTCCTCTATCTTTAGACAGCTTGAGGTTTTATAATACAGCTTTCCATCCCTAATCTCAGATTCCGTAGCCAATATATTTAGTGCATCCGGATCAGTAATTTTATTATAGTCTAAGAATTGTCTAACCTTATATATTTTGCTTCCTACTCTAAGTTCATCCAAACGACCCACCTGCGGGCTATCGCGTGAGCCAGCCTGGAAAGGATCAGCTTCTGCAAGGACATTATCATCATAGGAAAAAGTTGTTTCATCAGTAGCATCATCGTCATTAAATTTGCATCATCTAAATCCTGGAGTGGTATATCTTCTCCTCCTTCTGCCATATTGTATTTCTATATTACTACAATTATTTTTTATCCCCCTTAACATATACAGTAAAAATGCACATCTCAGTTGTTGAAAGCGTTGAACAATTGGCTGATTACATAGAAAGAACAAGTGCTGCATATCGACGAAGTTATAAATTAATGGGTCGAATTGATATGGCTCTTAATATTACTAAAGGAATTCTTGTAAGCTCTGCTGTAATAGCAGCAATTCCAACAGTTCCGGTACTGTTAGCCTTAACTCCTATACCTGGCGTCGTTATTGATGTAATACAAGGAAAAACGGGTGTAGCAAAGAGACGAGAGAAATATAAACATTATTATGTGCAATATAAACAGCTGCTTACACAAATACAAGAAAAAGGCGCAACCCTTCGGAACGAGGAGGCTCCGGGGTCAGAACTTATTCAGGACATATTTCATCAGGCGCTAGAAATACAAAAACAAGAAGGATTTAGTCCACCTCTGGAAAGATATTTAAGACATTATGGATTGAATGGATATGAAATTTAGTTCGCACCGATAGGAACTTCGTGTTCAACATCAGCTAGACTCCGCGACCAGCCGGCCGGACTGACAACGGGGCTCCTTTATATAGGCTAGTTTGATGGTGATGACTCCACACGGAATTTCCCGTACCACCTTCGGAACGTGTATAAACATGCTCAGCAGGCCCGCTTAGTTCAGGACAATGCACTGTTGCGCGTGCGTGAGTTCGTATATAGGTCAGGGTTATACTTTAGTTACATGGATGGTTAATTTTTCCTTCGCTTCATGTAGATAAATGAATAAAATGGGTGTAAAATCTTACTTAATCCCAGTTGTCCACGTTTACTTTACTACTCATACCCAACGATTTTAAAGATATATATTTCTAAATAGTTTTGAAGATAAAATTTATCTCATGGCATGCGAAGATCATTAAGTCGAAAGGACAGTCTTGCGACGACGTAAGGCAGTTCAACGGCAACTTGAAGCTACTGTGTAAACACAAGGCGTTTTGTTCTGAGATCAGAAAATCATCCAACAGTCATCCATTTTATCGAATGTTAACTGATCTTACCTAACCACGTACTGTGTGTGGTAAAGCTACCAAGTTCGCTCCGAAGCTAACGCTGTAACGGTCAGCGTGTGGACGGATTTTGTCCCAACTTGTTGATCACTACTCAAAACAGCGCCCTCACGAAAGATCACAGCATATTATTGTCATTCGAAGTTGTACATTGGTAAACAGTACTGTTCAATGTTCACTCTTCCTTATTTTTCATTCTAAATCACTCCGGCAACCAATGAGTCGATTGAGTAGCGGTGAGGGCGCTACCCACACCAAAAGTCACGACAGGAGGAAATGCTATAGTCTCCTCTTCTTAGGAACAGGATTCCAGCTTGGCAGCCTTTCCATCTGAATTTCAGGTAATTTTTGGAGCCTCATAACGGCAGTCACAAAAGAAGACCAATTTGAGTTTGTCGTTGACAAGAACAGACCTGATTCTGAAACAGAAACCGACACCGAAAGTGAGATGCTTCATCGACATAGGAAGAAGCCACGACAGATTGCAGAATAGTAGTGCAATTTAAAAAAACAATGGGCAATATTTGTACAGATTTTTACCACCAGAACCAGTGGATTCCAACTCACTCTAATTATAGAGTAGAACCTATGTAAAGAGATATGAAGATGAAATTGTTGAAATCAATTTTGATATCATCGGTCAATGAAGTTGTCGTAGCTTGAAGCATTTTAAAGGGATACAGTCGTCGGAACTGCTCTCAAAGGTCGTATGGGACCAATACGACCAATGGCAACACTGTATCCAAGGTACGATGGTGATTGATGAAGTTAAAACATGTCCGTCATAATCTACATCGTATACTTTAAATGTTGCAGCTATGATGATGAGGTGCATATAGATGTCGTGCATGAAATACATTGTTTGTAAACAAGAAACTCGCACAGGCGCAGTTCCGACGACTGTTTCCCTTTATACCACCGGGTGACGAATTCTGTCATTTCAATCAGCAGGATTTCTTAGTATTCAAAAATAAATTAATGAATAATGAGTGTCGCGTAAAGGCAATCTGCTATAGTACTTTCGAAGAGTAACATCTATAATATTCAACGCCCTGTGTTCATAGGCGTGCTTTTAATTCCCTCCAAGACATCATGAATGTACATGTACAATGCACAACAGTGCAAGGGACTTGGTCGTTCTGATCTGAAAACTTTATAAATTTTGTGGCGCATTTAAATAGCAGATAATAACAATATGTTGTCAGATGTCATTAAAAAGAAGCACAGGAGTATACGGCGGCGTCACGCATACAGTCTAGCAGAGTTACACGTGCAAAAAGCCGGCGGGTCGCCCGCGAAATTCCAACCATGCTGTCTTGTAACAATACATAGCTATCGCTGTTTTGTTGTTGTTGTTGTTGTTGTTATTATTATTATTATTATTATTTTATTATTATTATTATTATTGTTGTTGTTGTTGTTGTTGTTGTTGTTGTTGTTGTTGTTGTTGTTGTTTGTCTTTTGCATATACGTAGTGCAACTCGTAATTTTAATAGTGGACCCTATGAAGCTATCACAACGGTAAACCTGGGTGTCCACAATATGATATTGATGACTTAAAGATACAATTATCCATCAAAGGCGGTTTCAAGATGACAGGCATTGTAGAAATGCTTCAAATGTCTTCAACAAAGCAGTATGTCCATTTGACATGTATTGTCCTTTTTCAAATGGTAATTTAATCAAAGCTTCATTTCAAAGGGAAGACACTGATATTTCGATTTTACACCGTTTATTTTCTCTTGATGCACACCACTTATAGTACCCCGGCATGTTTTAAACCAAAAGCTTCTTTTTAATAAAAATTAAAATCATGACAAAAATCAGCCATATAATTGGACAAAATACTTCTTCTAGGTGATCTTTTTACAGGTTTTTATCTCAATTTTCCTTTGAGAGAATAATTGACCTCTTATTTTAATCCACTGGCGATACATATTTTTGAAACATTTGGAGCGTCATAAGGTGGTTGTTAGGTTTTCAGATCAAAGGAAGTGAACTGCACCAGTTAAGAAAAGAGTGAGGTAGTATGTTGAGTGGTTGTATTGAAAAAGTTCTTGGTGTGTAAGTTTGATTGCAAAGCAGCTCTGTAACATTTTAAGGGTTAACACAAAAAAATGTGGATGCATGCGCTGGACTACAAACAACGAATACCAAATTTAAGGAGCCACATCTACAATCTTTCACTGAGATCTCGTCGCAAGAATCTGTAACATTTTAAGGGTTAACACAAAAAATGTGGATGCATGCGTTGGACTACAAACAACGCATACCAAATTTAAAGAGCCACATCTATAATCTTTCACTGAGATCTCCTCGCAAGAATCTATATAATTCCAAATTTCTAGTTTTCTAGTTTTCCTACACCAAGACATCCCAAGCCGGCCGCCCCCACCCATGGAGCAGGACATTTTCGTTAGACCCTGTGGTAAAGTGTACATAAAGCGGCGCTTATATTATTCATGTGCCTGAAGGGAAAATGCGCGAGTTGACGTGTGCGCGCGGTGCGCAGTGAATTTGCATAATTACAAACATTCGGACGGATGCACATTAGTGTTTTAATCCTGCATTTACGGCGCCGCGTCCCAATGCATGTAACATTTGGCCATTTTGCAGTATTTTCGTTCGGTGCACCAGCTGCGCTTTCTCGTTCGACACCCCAAAGCATGATGAAATCCCAAGTGTTTAGCCCATCTACACACACGCCATATCGCCCTTCTTGCATACTTTTTTACTGTAGGAAACTGAATTTTAAGTCTGGACGTGAATTCATATCTTAACAATGAGAATGCAAAAGGTAAACAAAAATGAGCAAAACTGATAGTTATTGATAGTTCAAAGATGTATATGAAATGTCGAATAATTATCAAGGCTAGGCTATAAATTCCGGAAAGTAGGTGTGAAGTACTCACGAAGGCAGATTTCTTGTTCTAACAATGACATGAAGTAAGGGTCTTGGAACATCGCCATATCTGTTCCATTCGGCGTCAATATGGAGTCTTGATCGTAAACTCTGGGTACTGTACCCTTTTGTAAGATCCTGACAATCTCCTGTAAGATATTACACATCAAAATCGTCACACTCTTGCGCCATTATGGGCTCTGTGGGGTGTTCAAGTTGAACAACAGAAAGATGGCACGCACAGACCCATGTTGAACATTTATTTACCAGAGAGAATTGTCCGGATTGTATGCATGGAGCTCTCCTGTTGGACCGCAGGCCTCATCTAGTGTTATAAGACAAGGGTAACAATATCTGTTGGTTTCCAACAATGTTAACTGAATGCGCCGAACCGAGTGAGTTATGACGCGATCAGTGACCCAATTATTTCCCAAGTCCACAGATACACTTCGATATATAGTTACTCGCTGTAGTCGTGGTTCTTGTTTACTCGTTCACGATTAGCACAGCACCTCTCTGCGGAATTGTTAATGCTTATTCCAAGCCAAGGGTAATCAGATGTCGAGGAAACTGTGACATTGGCACTTTAGGCATTATCGGATAATATCGTCGAACGTCTAAGTTAGAGTCTAATAGAAAGGCTGGGTAGTGGCTGATGCCCGTCATGATGTTTCACCGAATAACATCGGATAAAACGATTGTATCGTCTAACCTCTAAGTTCAAATCTCACATCAGAAAGGTTGGGAAGTGGCCCATGCCCGACATTCTGTTTTATCGGACATTATCAGATAAAATCGATGATATAGCCCAGTTTCTAACTTAGAATGTAATATTATATTAGATATGAGTTGGTGGCACATGCCTGACATGCTGCTTTATCGGATTAATAGATTCGATAATTGTGTAGAGCGCACTGCTCTCATGATCCTGGTACTCTCTTACTAGGACATCTTCGACGAAATTATCCGATAAAAGAGGGCCGATGTCCCGCCTTTATGCTAATGTCACCATGAAATCCCACATTCTCTAACTAATTATCCAACTAATTTATTTTGTTATTTGTCAATACCATGCCAATTTGTGTATCTCGTTAGATTACTTCAGCTGTCTATGCTGACGATTCAAAATGCTTTCGTGTCATTAAATTTCAGCAAGTCAAACAGATTACTTGGTATAGTAAAGCGCACGTGCTGTTTTATATTTTGCACAAAAACAATTAAAACTCTTTATTTTTCACTAAGTTTAGTCACCTGGAGTATCAGTCGCACAGATCACCTTTAGGCCTAATGAAAGTCGATAGTAAATTACGCCCTCAGGTGGCCAGTGAGTGCCGTAGAAACTACTGACCAATCACATCACTGCTTTTTGACCCGCAGATATTGCTCCTGTCGAAAATACACATACCATGGTTTAAGTTCTATAAAATAAATCTGATTGGTTGAAATGTCAAGACTCTCGTGTATAGGGTTGTTAATAAAAACTCTGATGATCTAACGATACGTTTGGAGATCCGCTCGCGGTTGCGTTTTCTGATAATAGCCGAAAATTGCCACCTGTCATGCCATGGCCCCTGAGATACCTTCAGTTACCGGTGGGAGGCCATTTCAAGGTTTTCATACAGAGCAGATGCAGAAGTAGTCTGGTTCCCTGACCCATTTCCCCGGTAGAGGGCGTGGGGAAATATAGGGTCAGGTACCGGCTAATGTAAACATGGACGCTATTGGGTTAAAATAAAACAAGCTGTGATTGGATGAAAGTAACACCTGTAACTTTTTCTCATCTTTCTTGGGTTTCGCACTTTCAGACTCACTTGACACCAACTTCTTGTTTGTACCACAAAGCCGTGGAGGTAGAAAGAAAGACTTTCTACCTCCATGATTTAGCCACTGTGACTTAGCACACCTCTTAATACTTTTAGAACGTCGACATGATGCCTGGCATTTTTCACGAAATTCGGACACCATTCTATCCATCGAAGTCAATCGTCGTTCACAGTTCCAACAAAGTTTGCTTTCAATTAGCTGTGATATCGCAGCAGTACTTGTGGCGTGTATCGAACGTGCTCGGGTCATTGGGGTCACGCCACAATCCGCGATGACCTCAATGACCCTAGCGCGTTCGATACACGCAACAAGTACTGCTGCGATATCACAGCCAGCCTTCGATCACCTCTATTTACCCGTACTTCTGGATTAATCCTTTCAGTTTATGTTTCCCGTCTTGTGTGCCAATGTTTTTGGTTCGGATATCAGTGTTCGAACATACTTCTGATCCAGTCGAATTTGACCGGCGTTTTCATGGTAGCAGCCATATTTGTTGTAGCATGTTCGTCAGGTGACTAACCTCCGCCATCTTGAACAAAATTCTGTTCAAGATGGCTACCCGGTACCTGACCCTATATTTCCCTACGCCCTCTACAGGGAAATGGGTCAGGGAACCAGACTAATGCAGATGGCGTCGTATTATGGTAGCATGCGTCTCGACAGCGAAAGATCTGAACATTTGCTGAAACTTTCGTCGGTGAAACTGTAAATCATTCTCTTACCAAATCAAGAATAAAATCAGGGGTCACCATGCAACGTTGGGTACTAGATAAACAAATATTATTTATATTTCTCGATATTTGAAATTAAAAAATAGATAGATAGATAGATAGATAGATAGATAGATAGATAGATAGATAGATAGATAGATATAGGGGAAAGCCGGTTCATTTCATGCATGAATCAGGGGAAAGAGTCACGCTTTTTGAGCATGGAAATGGAAATAGAAAAAAAGATAAACTGTAGAACGCTCTACGCACAACAAGTCTTTGAAGTGTAAGGGGAAGTTTTGAAATACATAGTCACCAGAATTTATAGACATGGCACTGTAGTTGTGTCTGTAATTGCAATTCCAAATACACCATCTGTATAGTTCAAACACATACGTTGATATGACTTTTAAAGTATATATCTAACTTCAATATATCTCTTACACCAAATACTTGTGAAACTTTAACATTAACATAAAATAACTTATGAAAAGCAAAAATAAAGAATTTGTTTTTTATCAACAAACACAATTTTGTGTGAAGTCTTTTATGGTAGTTTACTACAGCATTGATCGATGTTGCTGATTTAGCCCGCAAAATAAAAAAAAGGCAGGTAAATCTTTGAATAAATTTATTCAAAGGTTAACCTATTCTGTGGCGATGACCCTTGACCCTAGCGCCATCAATACGCCACAGCTGCTGCTTTGCTGCGTATTAAAGCTAGTTTATGCGAAGTGCTTAAGACTTCCGGGTAGACATATTCATCCAAACTCATAATATTATCTACGTCACCTAATGGAACTATAATATTCACTACTCTTCTTGTACCAACATTCTCTCTGTTTTCTCTTCTTTTTCTAGCAGATCTATTGTTTTGGTTCCTTTTACGTTTAAGCTATTGTCTTTCACAAAGCAGGTAGCAAATATCCCCTTTATTTTCTCTTTCCTCTCTACCGACCTTCTTTCGAGCACTCGTATTTGTCCATTCAGCTGTAGTCAAAAGGCCAATATTAAAATGTACAGCAC